>NW_026067923.1:2934012-2993905 GCF_014885135.2 Alexandromys fortis
CTCCCCCCACTTCTCTCCCCCTCCCTCTCCAGTCTGAAGAGCAGTCAGGGTTCCCTGCCCTGTGGAAAGTCCAAAGTCCTCCCCCCTCCATCCTGGTCTGGGAAGGTGAACATCCAAACTGGCTAGGCTCCCACAAAGCCAGAACATGAAGTAGGATCAAAACCCAGTGCCATTGTCCTTGGCTTCTCGGCAGCCCTCATTGTCCGCCATATTCAGAGAGTCCGGTTTTATCCCATGCTTTTTCAATCACAGTCCAGCTGGCCTTGGTGAGCTCCCAATAGATCAGCCCCACTGTCTCCGTGGGTGGGTGCACCCCTTGTGGTCCTGACTTCTTTGCTCATATTCTCCCTCCTTCTGCTCCTCATTGGTCACGTATTTCTAGTAACAAAATTTTCTTTTATGTTTTTGCAATATGTGTGAGTGTGTGTGAGTGTGTATATGTGTGTTTGTGTGTGTGTTGTATGTACATGTTCATGTGGCTATTGAGCACATGTATATTTTAGTGGAAGTATACATGTGGAGGCCAAATTTTAATACTGGGTATCTTCCTTGCTCAACTTTCCACCTTATATTTTGAAACATGACTTCTCACTTAACTTTGACCTCATCATTTGAGATTCCCTGGCTAATTACTGAGCTCCAGGAATTCCTTGTCTCTGTCACTCCCTGTGCCAGTGCTGGGGCTACAGATGAGTACACCATAGTCAGCTTCTACCTGGGAGCTGAAGACCTATACTTAGTCCTAATTCTCGTGCAGGAGAAACGTAACCTACTAAACCTCTTTTATGTACTGAAAAAGTACATTATAGAATTGATATTAGTTTTCCTATCTTTATATCCATACTTTGATTAATATGTTCTACGCATTTCCTCAGAGAAGTTCAAGCATCTGCCTAATCACAGATTACCCATAATGAGGCCTAAATCAATGGTGGGATGAGGCTGTGGCCTGGTCACCAGCATGACACTGCTTTATCATCCTGTAAGGCTGGTTTTAAAAGCACTCTAACATCTCTGTAACAACAAGGGAGGTCCTGGATGTCTGTATGGATTCACCATGGCAGATGTTACCGTTCTAGAAATTGTATTAGAACATCCCACTGGATGCCCTGACAGCTCTGGGAGAGCAGCACTGGTACTCCTGTCCTCTGAAGGCTGCGTCCTTTCTAAGACCCATCCACGGATCACAGGGAAATCAACCCTTTCAAGCCAGCCACAAGTACGAATTTTTGTGATTATTTCTCTCCTCCTGGGATTCCCTCAATCTTTCCTTTATTCCCATTGCCTGAATTCAGATACCCATTCCTTCCCATAAAACCCGCATGAGTTCTCCAGTGACCAAATCCTGTCATGATCTTTCTGTTTGAACTAGTGTATAGTTAAACCTTCTGATGATCATAAAATTTCAGAGACTTGTCAAAGATTGGTCACTTCAAAATCCAAACTGGATTTAATTCTAACTTGAGAAATGAAAGTAGTAAATTTTAAGTAAAATCTTAGAACAAGAATCAATACCTGAAGCTTAACCTACAACTTTTATTTTATATAGTACAGAATAAAAATGTAGTTTTTGTAAAGGTTAATAGGTGCTGTCTTTCTTGCACCTGATAGAGACATAAAATTCAATAATGCTGCTTATCCACAAAGTTAGCCAGTTCTAGTGCCTGGAAATTCTTAGTAGCTGATTTAATTTGTTATGAGAATATGAAATGGCCATGGCATCTGGATATGTATGTGTATAACCACATTCACATGGGATGGTTGGGACTAACTGTTAACTTGACATAATCTAGAATCGTCTTGAAGACAGGTCTGTAGGTACACTTGTGATGGATTGTCTAGATAGACTTTAGCTTCAGGGAATGTATGTGAGGATTATCTTGATAATAATGATTGATATGGGGAGATCCTTTTTAACCTTGGCTGGAGCCATGTCTGCCAAGGAAACCTAGACTGTTTCAAGTTGCGAGGTGCCAGCATGTATTTATCATCTCTGTTTCTTGCCTATGGGTGTAATGTGACTGCTTCTTCAAGCTCAGCTGCCTTACCTTTCCTGCCATGGTGGACCATGAGTTCAAAGGAAGCATTTCTCTTGTAAGCTGTTTTTGTCTGAGTACATTATTTTTACAATAGAAAAATAACTAAGACAGGTGTCTATTATTTAAATGAATCAGGAAAATAATATATTAAAATCAGAAAATAGAGATGCAAAAATTAGCTGCTTTGTTTAAATGTTTTGTTTTGATTGTATGTATATTTAAACATATTTAATCAAATTATAAGTGAATTAAGCATTGTTTTAAGCGTGTAAAAGCACAAGATTGATTAGAATTGTAAACTAACAGAAAATATTGAATCATAGCCTGAGAAACGGTGCTAGTACAGATTTGGAGACTTCAAAGGTATTAGTCCCTTTGAGCAATCTAAAATTCTTACTCAAATCTAACACTTAAGAAGTATCACGGAAGAGTGGGCAGAAAGACTGTAAGAGCCAAAAGATCGGGGAGTGAGCTCTGATGTAGTGTTTCCTAGTAATGTCAGAGCTATACCAATAAAGTCTCACCAAAATGACTGCCTGAACATGACCTGAACAAGGATAGCATCAGTAGCATGCCCACGTGCGTGAGGAAAGCGTGATATGCCTCAGCTGTGTAGACAGAACTAGAGACAATAAAGAATACTGAGGGTGGGAGATAGCCTTCCCCAGGGAAGGGAACACTGTTTGGTTATTGTCTTAGTTAAAGTTTCCTGCTATGAAGAGATACCGTGATCATGGCAACTCTTATAAAGGAAAGCATTTAACTGGCTTACAGTTCAGAGGTTTAATCTATCATCACTGTGCCAGGAGATATGGCAGGATGCAGGCAGATGTAGTGTTGGAAAAGGAGCTAAGTTCTACCACTAAAACTACCAGCAGCAGGAAGTGACTGCCACACTAGCTGTAGCTTGAACAACTGAGACCTCAAAACCCACGCCCAGGGACCACTGCTTTTTCCAACAAGGACACACCTACTCCTACAAGGCCACACCTCCTAGTAGTGCCACTCCCTATGGTCCTATGGAGTCCATTTTCTTTCAAACCACCAAGGGTTATCAAATAAAAGAAAGTCAGCTCTGAAAACAAATGTAATAAATATTATACAGACAGAGCAGGTTGTATTACTATTTAGGAATGCATAAAGATATAATATATGTATACAATTACATATATATATGTATATGTTTTAGTATATGTATATATCAACAATGAATTAAAAAAGAGGCCATGATTTTGAAAGAGAGCAAGGAGTTATATGGGAGGGTTTGGAGGAATAAAATGGGAGGGACAATGGTGTGATTATACTATAATCTTAAAAATAATTTAAAATATCATGAAAGCGAGAACATCCCATGTTCCTCTTTTTGGGTCTTGCTTACCTCACTCAGGATGGTGTTTTCTATTTCCATCCATTTGCCTGCAAACTTCAAGAAGTCCTTGTTTTTTACTGCTGAGTAGTACTCTAATAACTGAGACAATGGGGATGTTCTATCAGGAACTCACCAAGGCCAGCTGGCCTGGGTCTGAAAAAGCCTGGGTCAAAACTGGTCTCGCTGAACATAGCAGACAAGGAGGACTACTGAGACCTCAAGAACAATGGCAACGGGTTTTTGATTCTACTGGACCTATTGGTTTCGTGGGAGCCTAGGCAGTTTCGTGGATGCTCACCTTACTAGACCTGGATGGAGGTGGGTGGTCCTTGGACTTCCCACCGGGCAGAGAACCCTGATTGCTTTTTGTGCTGACGAGGGAGGGGGACTTGATTGGGGGAGGGGGAGGGAAAGGGGAGGCGGCGGTGGGGAAGAGACAGAAATCTTTAATAAATAAATAAATAAATTAAAAAAAAATAATAAAATATCATGAAAGATACTGATCTAGATTCCAACTATCTCACAACTTTGCATTTTGTTGTTAAGGTTGCCATATCCTTGACAATGATTTTTGCATTTCCTCATTGACATTCACTCTTTTGTGAGCTTATTCATTAATTATAACTAAATTAGTTACTTTCTTTGTCAATTTGATCAAACAGATGACACAAAGAAAGAGAGAAATACTTTATTTTGAGTTACTATTTAAGGGGATATTATCGATCATGACATGGTCACATCCATACTCTGAAAGTGGAGAAACGATGGGAAATGGGGATGGAATGTCCATCTCCTCCCACTTAGTAAAGGCTCTACAATCTCCCCAAATGGCTAGATGGAGCCTGAATATTTAAATGTTTGAGCCGAGAAGGGAAATTTCACAGTCAAACCACTGTCTCTGCCTTCGGAGTGCTGGGATTAAATGTGTGTACCACCACTGCCTGGTTTTATTTTAAACTTTTTAGGTTTTTCCTTCTCTTATTCAAGACCTAGTATACTCTTATACCGATGAAACTGCTGACTTCAGCCATCAAAGATTTTAAAGACATTAATAAAAGAACCATTTGTTCTGTGTAGTTTTTTCATCAGAAGCCACTGTTGGAAAAAAGATTCTTGAAGTATAATTTTTAAAAGAAAAGAAATTATTTTCCTCAAAAGAATATGAAGTTTTATTCAAGTGCCTGTGCCAATTCTGTTTCATATATTGAATGGAAATAATTATGGAGACAACATGTTGTAACATATGAATAAGATAATGATTCAAGTTGTGCATATATTATGCTCCCTCCTAATAGCTAATACATTTTATTTTGTTTTGTTGTGTATGCTACAATGCTGGGTGGAATCATTGATATTATAACATTGAAATAACATGTACCATGTAACTCTATATAATGATTCTCATAAAGTATCCCACGAGGAAATGGCTGTTCCGATAATTATATTGAATAATTTGAAAGACTTATCTGGTATTTGCGGCTAATAAATCCAATCTCCACCTCTGCCTTCTCCTTCAGGGCACATGTTTATTGTAAACGTAACCATGTAGGTGCCTGTATACTCTTCTTCCTACTAAGTGTCACATAGTAAAAGTTTGCTGTCTCGTTTGCATTCTTTGGTTTGCTATACTATAAGTTTAGGAATTTCAGCTTACTAAATGCAATATAAATTTTCTACTGTTTGCTAGAATTAGAAGAGTAATTATGTCTGAGCAGTGTGACATCATGGTGAGTCTGCCTGGACAGGGTTACACTGGCAGATGGAAGCCCACAGACAAGATTCTTGCAGTTTAGTGCAGCATTTTCACAAGTTCCTAAATTGAAATTCTCAACTGAAAGGCTAAGGCAAGACAGAAGAAAAGACCTTTAACAATGGGAGGGGAGCAGAGAAAAATGTAGAGCTCAATAAAAATCAATAAAAAATGAAATAATTGTGTAAGCTTTCATAAACTACTACATTGATTCTTCTATTTCTGTCCTTCAGAAGATGTGCCTTATTTTGTTATTCCATGTTGTTATAACACTGTTACCTGAAGAGGTGGACCTCCTTACCTTACCATTTCATCCTGAAATTGGTAGTCTTGTTTGTTTTTCAATCTCTTAGACAATGAGTATATTAACAGACTGTAGGAGTTTTAGTGGTTCTAATTTGCTTGTATCTCATATTAAAACTTTATTTCTATTGTTCACAAAACAGAAGGGGGAAATCTTGTATAAGACACATTAAAGACATTTCATGAGTGTGAACAAATGTGCATGGACACATACAGCACAGAGCACTAACATGTAATGTCATACTGGCGGGAATAACGTTCCTTAATTCCCTTTTGTTCCCTATGATTACATCCTGTAGCTCTCAGACCATTTGGTGAGCAACAAAACAAAACTCATTGTTAGAAGTATGATCAGACTGAGGAAATACTTTTTCCATTGTCTCTGGATGCATTACTTTATTGGAATTAGATGTTGTATTAGTTGCTTATTTTGTTTGCTTCTTAATTATAAACTGGCCCTCAGATTACAGAGTCTATAATGAGAGCTGTGGAGATATGAAAGTGAAGCAGAAACTATGGTTCAGAGACTAAAATCAATAAATTTTATTAACCCCAATAATGCTTAAATTTAGAAGACATGTTTGACCTTTGTGTCCAGAAAATAATGATACTACAAATAGCAGGTGTGATTTAATTCTTTATATTACAAGCAATTTATTACTAGTGAGATAAATGCTTTCATTATTAATCTTTTAAAAATTATTGAAGTGGAAAGAAAGACGCAGGGATAGCAAGCAGGAGAAAGTAAATATGACATGACTTATTTTATCTGCCTGTGTTCTTAGAAAGAAGTTATTATATAAGAATCCTCAATAGCCACTAATAACCAGAAAATGTTATTACATCACCCATTCTGTCTTTGTTTGGGTCTCTGAAATGTTTTAGTCTAAGGTTGCGTAGTGTGAAAAATGTCTTCTATCAAAAAAAACAAAAACAAAAACAAAGAAAGATAGGAAGAAAGGAAGGAAGGAAGGAAAGAAGGAAAGAAGGAAGAAAAGAAGGAAGGACAGATAGAAGGAAGGCAGGAAGATTCTGCAGATATGAGTCACTGGTTAATGATGCTGCTTTTGGAAATGACCCAAGTTTGATTCCTAGCATCTATATCAAGTATCTTAAAATCACCTGTTACTACTTTTTTTCTGCTCTCTGTGTGCCTGCATACACAAAATGCTTAACATCTAATTAAATTAGCATATAAAATATTTTTAAAAGATATAAAAAGGGAAAATAATTGTTCTGGACAATTGTTCAAGACAATATATGTCAGTATTAAATTTTGGAAAGCTAATATTAGATGTCCTGTTAACATTTAAAAAAATTAGTAGGGGTAGCAAAACCATAAACAAAAAATATTGCTTTGGAAAAAATATTTTAAATGAAAAAATCTAAAAAATTAAACTGTAGTATTTGCTGATGTGTTCCAATATAGTCTTTCTAGTGTTCAAAATAATGTTCTTTTGGTTAATAGAAAGTGAGTAAAATACTTGATAATTGGGCCATCAATATGGCTCCTTAGGGTTTCTATTGCTGTGAAGATTTGAAATAGAGATCAAAATGGACTCTCTGAATGTGGCTGACAGTGGGGGCTGACTGAGAAGCCAATGATAATGGCATTGGGATTTGTTTCTATTGCATGTACTGGCTTTTTGGGATCCTAGTCTGTTTGGATATAACCTTCCTAGGCCTGGATGAAGTGGGGGGGGGGCTTGGACTTCCCATTGGACAGGGTAACCTGCTCTCTCTTAGGACTGGAGGGGGAGGGAGGATGATGAATGGGGGAGTGGGAGGAAAATTGAAGGAGGGGAGGAAGTGGACATTTTGAATGATATTATTTAAAAAGCAATAAAAAAGGAAGACAAGAAAAAATTTTAAAAACACTTACAATAAAAAAAAGTTTCCAATGATCACAGCAACTGTTACAAAGCAAAACATTTATTTGGGGCTGAGGTGCAGTTCAGAGGTTTAGTCCATTATCATTATGACTAGAAACATTGACTTGCAGGAAGACATGGTGTTGCAGAAGGAGCTTAGAGTTCTTACATCTTGACCCACTAGCAACAGGAAGTGGTCTGAGACACTGGGCATGGGTTGAGCAGATATGGGACCTTGAAACCAGCTTCAACAGTGACACACTTCCTCTAACAAGGCCATATCTTCTTCAACAAAGCCACACCTCCTAATAGTGCCACTCCCTATAAGCTTAGGGGGACAGTTACATTTAAATTACCACAACAGGTAAAAACCCTTGTCACAGAAGCTTGATGACTTAAGTTTCATCTCTAAACACATATGGCTCCCAACACATGCATGCACATGAACACACACACACGTTAACACACAAACATACACACAATGATAACAATTTTATACTCCTAATGAATATCATGAGGTCCTTAAGTTATCACATATTGAACATCTTATAGTCATCAAGCGTGAGGTACAAAGATGTTTCAAAGAAGATGGTTGTCTCCTAACATTCTAATTCAGAAAACAGCAACTACAGATGCATCTTCTCTTACTTGTAGTCACGTAGTCCCCAGTGCCTGACTTCCCCAAAAGAAGACCAGTTCTATGCTTTCCAAGTCCCTGCAGAATCATACTTTCCCGTCTTTTGAAGTTAGATGTGGCCATTGGATTGTTTAGATGATTCAAGGTGAGCAAATGTACATCACCATAGAGCTAAAATCAAAGATCTCATGCAGGAATCAATATAAGCCCATCTGTTTCAAGGTTGCAAGCCTGAGCCTGGGAATATGAGGATCCATGAGTGATAGCCTCAAAGACTGAGTGAAGACAATGACAGAGGGCTTTTGGCAGACTGTGGTAGGCATACAAAATGATTAGAAATGTTCACTTGTCCTGCTAAGACTGAAATTTGGGGATTGATTGTTTTTCTAGTGTAGCATGCCAGGTTTTTTTCTTTTAGGGCCACCAAGCATCTCCCAAATCATGACACAAAGACTTATTATTAGTTATGAGTTTTTGGCCTAGCCTAGGTTCATTTTGGTTATCCCTTTTAATTTAAATGAACCTGTTTCTCTTTATGTACCTTTTGCCTCAGGGCTTATTACTTTTCATACTTCTTTATATTTTACTTTAACTGTTCTGTGTCTTTCTGGCTTCTGTCTGCCTGGCTTCTTTCTCTGGGTGTGTCCCTCTTTCTCTCCTCCTCCTGTTTTTCCTTATCTTGTTCTTCGCTAGTCTATATTTACCTCCTATTAATTTTCTTTGCCTGTCATCCCCACCTATCCTAAATTCTACTTAGTTATTGGCCATTCAGCTCTTAGTTAGACCAAGCAGGTCCTTTAGGTAAAACAAATGCAACACATACTTACATAATTAAACACACATTATTACAACATTATAACAAATGCAGCAAAATACATGTAACATACCTTTGCACATCAAAATAATATTATACAATACAAAGAAATGTAACACATCTTTATTAGTTAAAATAATATATCACAATATTTTCCCCTTTTTGTCTGAATAAAAAGGAAGAGTTTTAACTTTAACATAGTAAAGCACAATTAAAGCACAAGAACAATTATCAAGTAATGATTAAATTTATAATGTCCATTCACTTTGAATCTGGCAAATTCAAAGAAAATACTCTATTATTTGTCCAGTGTTGGTGAGTCCAAGATTTTGTACCTGATTTACTTTTTACCATAACTAAGGATAACTATAACCATAACTGCCTAGTTTTCAACTTCACCAAAGACCCCATAGGGATACAATATTATCTGAGTAAACAGAAAGTGCAGTGCAAGCCACTTCCAAAATGAGAAGATATCTGGCTGCCTGGAGAGATGCCCAAGATTCCTCTGCAATGTTGAAGCATCTATCTTTGACTTATGGACTGAGAATATCTGGCAGACTCTTCTATGAATCAGAAATTTTGGACTGTCACACATAGTCTTGGCAAAGTTTACCAATCACTTTTCTATGTGTCCTGAAGAATGTCTGGCAGATTTTTCTATGAAACATTAAATTTGAAAGACTCTCATGCCTTGTTTTTATAAAGTTCAGCATCCCTTTTCTATTGTGCCCTGCTTGTCAAATTTGTACAGCAGTCAAGGAAAGAGCGGTTTCTTTCCCCGGTGGCTAATCTTGCCATAAAGAAAACAAATTCCATATGGCATTTCTTCAGTCCCCATCATATTGTCTGAAGTAAACTGGTGCTGCCGGAAGCAGTCGTGTCTTATTGTTTTTAAAAGCCTCAGGTTATGAAACATTTTAAATGCCATATTCTGTAGGTATTTGAATACCCTCTTTTATCTACATATATCTGTTTAACCTTAAAAACTTTCCTAATATGAGTACAAGTTTGATCATTATAGATAACTAACTACTAACCTACATTTCTTAATGATACATTACATTTTTAAATGTACTGCATTAGCACAATACTCCAACTGAGAGTAGAAACTTGCATACAGTACGACAAAAATAACCTTATGTTTGTATCAGTAAAAATTCAAACCAATACAAAATATTTGAGGTTAATAGTCATGATTTATCCTATATTCTCTCCTACTTCTTCTCCCATTCTTCTTTCTCTTATTCATCTTCTCTAGTCTATATTTCTCCTCCTATTTTTCTATCTGCCTGCCATCCTTGCTGATCCTTTCTCTGCCCAGCTGTTGCCCCTTCAGCTCATTATTAGACCAGTCAGGCACCTTAGGCAGGCAAGGTAAACAAATGCAACACATATTTACATAATTTAACAAATACTGTGTAAACAAAAATAACACACCTTTATACATTTAAAGGAAAGTTCTGCGAATGTAAACAAATGCAGCACATCTTTCAATAGTTAAAATAATATACCACAACAATGTAGTAGAACTGGCCTATACTGGCTATTACTACTGCTGTAAATAATGTCGAGGAGATTCAAAGGAGAATGTTTGGTGCATGTAGTGCCAGCTTGGTAGGGATAATCAAGTGAGAGCTTTACTATTTACTTTAGTTTCTCTTACTCACCGCATGACAAGCATTAATGCCTTCTACATTAGAGGAAGCTCCTACTTCTGGCCCCTTTCGAAGTCTGCATCTCACTGAGCAACTCCTTCAGGAAGAAAGGCTAAGAAAAAGAATCAGTTTTGGCTTCCAGCATCAGGGATGTTTGAAAGATGTTTTTGAGAGTAGGACCACAGTGTAGAGTTGATAATCTACACCCAAGGCAACATTCTGCCTCCTAACTGAATCACAGCTATTTTCTGCTGCTTAATCAGTAGTTCTCAGTCTTAGATGATCAGCACACTTTAAATCTGTAATATTTTATTAAACAGATAATAGAAGTGAAAGTCTCACCTGGACATGAAATAAAAAGCACCATATCCTCTTTGACAGACTACAAGCCTGAATCTGAAGGAGGGGTAATGTAAATTGATATTTTGGGACTTTAGATGGCCGTGGATAAACATTTAGATAGGTACCATGTGATTCTATTATATGTCTATCAACCTATTATCCCTTCATCCTATCTATCTATCTATCTATCTATCTATCTATCTATCTATCATCTATCTATCATCTATCTATCCCTTCATCTATCTATCTATCTATCTATCTATCTATCTATCTATCATCTACCCATCCATCCATCTGTCTCTTATACTTCTAATGTGTCCTGCTTGTATAATTGGATCTATTTGTGATATTGTAATATTTTTCTTCTTAATATATTGCAATCTTTTAAGAGACTAGATTATATACTTCTCATAAGTCTAAGTGCAAATGGAGAAAACCTCCCAAATGCTTGTATTTGAGTTGTTCAGATAATTGTGAAGACCATCTTATGAGAAGCTCCTGCAGTGAGTTACTAATAGGCTGTAGGGGTATGAGTCTAGGAAAAAGCTCAGTGACACTTATATGTCTCTATATGAATATATATTCTCATCCATATGTCTCATCTTGATGATTAAGTAATTTTGACTAGGGATTTTCTCTAAACTTCTTCTCTTTTCATTTAGCTCAGGATGCATAGTGTAAGTTATACAAAGTGTGTGTGTACAAGGAATTATTAGAATATCCCAAAATACAATGTATGCATAAGCAGAAAACGAAACAAGAGCAGTGTAGACTGAGATCTCAAATGAAAACCTTTGCTTACCAAAGCAGTTCAACAGAGCTTAGATTTGTTGAGTTCACATAGTTACATTGATTTCCCATGTTGCTTTCCCTT
The DNA here is from genome assembly GCF_014885135.2 of Alexandromys fortis. Lineage (NCBI taxonomy): Eukaryota > Metazoa > Chordata > Mammalia > Rodentia > Cricetidae > Alexandromys > Alexandromys fortis. Next base: position 2,945,670 of record NW_026067923.1, read on the forward strand.
ATACTGGAAGGAGGAGTCCATTTAAATCTGTGGGGAATCAAAGTCAAACAGCCTCACCATGAAGGTCTCTGTCTTATTGCATTTATCTCTCGGGTTAAAATCATCCATTGATCGCTAATCACCTGTGGTTGTTTACACACAACAAGTTCCCTGGATAGCAGAGATCCATGAGGGGGATTATACATACCACAGGAAGTAATCAATAAGAAAGTCACAGAATGATCTTCCTGAGAGGAAACCAAAAGATTTTTCCTTTTGTGACAGTCTGTATATGTGTGCTGGGACTGGCAAAACAGACATAAAGGTTTCCAGCTGGAAGATAAACGTTTTTGACATTCGGTTTTTATATTCATTTTTCTTGTATTGTTACAATGATATTAAAAATGAAAGTCAATTGAAATTCTCTTTTAATAGAAAATTCTTTTTTTGCCCAAATAGTCATAAAGTATCTTTTTGTCATATTTAGAATATTAGTATTTGTTGTCTTTCTAATGCCTAGAGTGTCCAGCCAATAGTCCATTTCAGTCATCAAAAATAAAAATAGAAAAATAAATAAATAAATAGATGCATGATATTTAGCTTAGCATTTTACAAGTGTGACTGAAATTGAAATTAGCAGACTGGAGGCATACTGAATCATCTGGCAACAGTGATTCAATATACCTTCAATTTAAAAGTGATAATTTGGTATTAAACAAATGAGTATTGCTTATAATAAACTAAAATGCATTGAAAATTGTGTAGAAAAATATGAAGTCACAAATCATTTGAATCACATTTTTAAAATTCTCATATTCTGATACTGACTTCTCGATTCCTACTATACAGTCTATACTAATTCCATTTTCCTGTGCAGTTCATTCACTCCCTGAACATGATATGGTTTTTCTTCAAATACCTCAAATACTTCAGTGTTTGTGCAAATGAGCAGATTTGTTGCTTCCTTTTGCAAATCAAGTAACAGAATGAAGCTTGTTTTCAGTTCAAGTTCCAAGAAGGAAGGAGAGTGACCCAACTGAAGAACACCTCAACAGGGAGGTAGAAAAGCTCTCCGAAGAGTCTGTGAGCCCCTCCCAGAACTAGATCCCATTATTTTCTTACTTCATAAGGTTATCATATAATTTCTCCTCAGCAGACATTTGCTAGTAAAATGAATTTCTTGAGTATATTAAGATGGTAGCTCAAGGCCGGACATCTGTTTCTTGCTATAGACATTGGTAAATATCAACTCAACTTCTATTGTTTGGGTATTGCCTATGAGCTGATTAAAAGTCAATATTTATTCTCACTGATTACAAAACTTCATGTCTTTTAAACGATATTGTAATTAGACAATTTTAGCATTTTGAATGAAATAAATTAGCTTTGGGGTGGCTCTCAGGGGTTAAGTATAAGGGACAATCAGGTGTAGTTGTCTAATTTCTAAGCGTGTGTAGCTGACTGGCAGTGGATGTCAGTGTCTGCATGCCAGACAGTATTCTTGCTGCTCCAATTATCCAAAGATCACAGTATGGAATCATAATATTCTCCCTAAACTACTCAGGCCTTCCAGAACACTGTCTGAAATTAAATCTTCTGCCTGTGCATGCCTTATGAAAAATTGAATGACAGTTCATTTTCACAACACATGACAAACATAAAAGAAATTATGAATTAATTTTAAACCCTGCTTAGCAGAGTCTTCTCAAATTGATGGCACCCTTTGTCTCGCCGAAGTCAGCCATCAGACTTGATATGCTTAATTAGAATTAGGCATCTCTAAATGTTCTCAAGTGACAGCTCTGATCATCCTGCTGGAGCCCCCAGTGGTTTGAAGTCTAAGACAAAACAATCAGTGTAAGAGGCTGACTGCATATGACTTCACTTCCGTACACTACATTAAGCGAATCAAAACATATTATTATGCGGGGTATTCAAATAAACAGGAGCCCAAAAGCTTTTAAGAATTTGTTTAGATAAGTAGTTGGAGATGAATATGTGGACGAATAGATAAATGACAGATAGGTAGATGCATAATAAACTTTTATTCCTATATATGCCCCTCATAACTTTTATTCATATTCTTTCCAAATAAATTGATACTGGACTGGACCTGTAATCATGTGTTTAATGAATTACTCAGACTTTTGTCTCTCCCATTTTGGCCATTTAATACCACCCCATGGATCCATGTCTATTGTCTACCACTGAAGCATCCTGTTTATGAATAAGTGACACAGATACTGCAGGGTTCTGGCTCCTCCCAGTTAGAAAGCTCATACTCAAGAGCGAATACAGAGATCCACTTGTCCTTGCATGTAGGATACGGACTCTTCTTGTTCATCAACTGAACATCGTATTATTAAGTTTACAGTATTTTACTGGAAAACATTATGCTTTTATACACACACACACGACAGAGAAAGAGAGATAGATAGATAGATAGATAGATAGATAGATAGATAGATAGATAGATAGAATTAGTGAAGAGGTGTCTATACTTTTAAGAATTTATGGTGCTTGTTGTAGAGTTTTATAGATAATAATTATGGTCACTCAATTTTAGAATCCATCTGTTTAATGAACTCATAAAGTAGCCTAGGCAAGGGAGTCCCACACTAATGGCACTGGGTTGATGTAGGACCAAAACTTTAAATGTGAAGTCATGGTGCCTAGCCCATTAGCCATTATAATATGAAATACAGTACTATTGGTTGGTTGAGATCACTGTAGCATAAGCCAAGTTTGTCCCATCATCTTCAGATCTTAGCATGTCACCAGAACTTATTAAAAGAATACCATGAGCAATACAGCTTATTTGATATTTGTATTTGGAGGAAAACCATTATATTTCTCAAGAAGAAATTGAAGTAACAAGTTTGTTATACCCATTAAAGTAGTGACCTGAACTTATTTTCCATGTCTTTCATTTGTCACCTCAACTATCATCTTGCAGTAAGACTTAATTTCCAGTAAACCCAATTTTTCTATACAATACCATCATACTGCAGTTTATTTCTCTTTATTGTCTTTGTAAGATGGCCATGTAGCCTGATAGGAGTGCTGGAAGATAAAGCAAGTTAAATCCTCTTTCCTTGTTGGAGTCCCACATTATCGGTCTTATGGAGGACCTTGAGCCTTTGAGCGTGTTTTCAAAGCCTGCTGTCTCCAAATAGTCCTTGTGGTGTCAAGGGCTCATTTGGTTTTCAGAATGAAGCAGTCCTTCAGGCTCCAGTACAGCCACAGGGATTATCATTTGCATACAAACCAATTTGCTAGGATGTAGAGCCTCAACTTTCTTTTTTTTTGCTGAAAATTCATATCCAACATAAATTACATTTGTTTTGTGTTCTCCATCTTCAAGTTGTGTCCGCTCTTCTCTATTTAGGTAATAGTGTCACACATTCCCAATATCAGGGTCCTGAAGGTTTAGCTTTGAACTTGTGGCTGAAGCCATCAGGACTTCAGTTGCTTATGCTTGAGAGATGTGATCCCTGTATTTTAGAGATCCCCTTCCCTGCCATTTTCTATAGCTCCTGGTTTTCTTGCTTATAACTGCGAGAGCTGCATTTAGGGAGCCCAACAAAGCATCTGAAGTGTGAAGCTGTGACATTTTGTTATTCCAGAACCACTTCAGAAAGCAGCGCTGTATTCCTACTTAGCATTTAATGTTTTGCAGCTGCTAAAGAATTATTCACTATGTGGCAAAACAGAGGAAAACTGGTCCTTTCCTAGCATTATTACTAATAAATATGTTTGCTTATGTTTTCCACTCGAGGTAACGAGTACAGATAATGAGTGACTTTTTGACAGACATACACACAACTGCCAGCTTACACTAGAGAAAGCATAAAGAAAAATATTTTATTGTTGCTATTTTTAAAACCCCATTTTAAATGTCCTGTGAAATTTGATCCCCATGTGAGGAGTGTTGAAGTGGATCCAAGAGATAAACATTCTACCACCTTCTTAGAAATGGGCAGCCTTATGTTTTCATGGTTTATTATATTCCCAATGTGATTCCGTTTCAAATGAATCATGAATGAACATATGGAGGAAAATACCATACCAGAAGAGAATAACCATTTAACTTCCGGCCAAGGCTGTCTGTCCACAGTTGCTGTGACGTCAGTAGCAACCCTGACTGCTACATCAACTTGTTCTCTGTGTTGGCAGTGCTGGGAGAGATGAAAAGGGAAGTTTCACCGTTTCACCGCCCTCCACTCTCAAGTTGCCTCTGTTTATGATCAAGTGGAGAGGTTATGTAGCAGGGAAAGAGGGAAGGGGGAACTCTCAGAGTCCTTCCAGCCATAGCTTTAGATTCTTCTGGAAAGGAGGGGTATCTGGGGAGGGTCCCCCCTTTCAGTAATTGTTTACCATGAGGCTACAGATCTTCTCCCTTCAAACATGTCTTGTCTGCTCATTTTAAATCTATATTTGAACTATTTATATCGTATCTTTTTGCCCTTGCTCAGTCATTAGCTTCTTGAAGATGTGTTTATTCCAATTCATAGGAGTTGCTAGGTTTAGTGTCCAGAAATTATTATTTGGATAAAAGGTTTATTATAAAGAGATGAACATTAATCAAAGATTATTTCTAATCAAAGATTTATATTTGCTCTGTCTGGCTAGAGTGCTGTGGATAACTTTATATTTGATGAACTTTGATGGTGTACAGCAAAATGAGACGGAGGCCACTTTCTGAATAATTTAGGTCCTTAAGCCCCCTTTACCTGGTCTTAAATGGAAATTTGATTGGATTGCTTTCATCCAATCTGGGCTTCATTTGACCTGATTTGAAAGTCAATAACACAGTCTGATAGAAGGCTCTAATCTATGTCTCTTCTGCTTGATTTCACAAATCTTTGGAAATGTTAAAAGTATGGGTATTTTCCATCATGTCTGGGGCTCCCTTTGGAGGACAGGTGGGAAAATGGAACCAAAAACTGTGCTCCCTGGTGTCCTTGGTTGCATCTGTACAGCGACTGCATTTCCTCCTACACCATCTACTAACAAATGCATTTTTTGATGTGGGTGTAAATCTAATTTCCCTGTGCATAATGCTCTTCCCTCCAGAGTGTGCAGAGCTGCCTGGAATCCGCACTAAGTGGTGCAGGAATAAAGGCTTTCCTTGTCACTGTTTGCACAGTCTGTAGTATTCAGCTGCCAGCCCATGCCATTCTATTTGCGTGATGCTTGGTGACAGTCTGTGTTGAGCTTCAGCGATGATTCTTGACATAATTTAATGAGCTGGAATGCCATTTTTTCCTGTAAAAAATATGCACATATTTCCAATGCCAATGCAACATTGTTTATTTTACACATATATTAAATTTTTCTGAATGCAAATTTTCTACTCTTAACAAATATTAACATGAGATGTTCAGTATATAAAATACACTTTCCCCACTTGCATTTAGGAGCAGCTCGGCATAATTGAGGACGAAAATGTGCCTACTTGGCTGCACAAGGCTTGCTTCTGTCCTATTCTTCCTAATTAGCTTTTAACAAGCTGTCAATCCTCTACTTTATATGTTACTTTTGTGAAGAAGGGGCCCGGAGGATTGCAGTCACCTTTGAAAGCAGTCTGGGCTTCTGACCGAGGTCTCTCCCGGCTGTTGGGGCAACCCCTTAGCAATATCACATTGAGTCAAATAAATATGGTTTCTACCTAGTGCCACACACTGATGCTGAGCACATATTTCTGTGTCTGTTAATCCTGCCATTTTCATTAGGGATGCGGTCTGCTTCTTGTACACTTGGACTCCTGAACAATTGTATCCTGACCCACCTTGATATAGCAGGGAAAACCCTACCTAATATCTTTCTTTTTGTTAAATTCTAGTGCTTAAAGGGTATGTTTACTTTTTAAGTCATGCACTTCAACTCAGATAAGTGATTAAAAAATTATCCAGTGATAAAAAATCACCTCCTAATCCACATCCTGAGAAAATGAATTTAATAATTCATTGATTTTCCTTTGTGTTTTATACAAGGCTTGTATAAAGGTATGCATGTGTGTGTATCTGCATATAGTTATTTATTATTTCCATTATACAAATGTAAATTATATATTATAATATATATGTCTCTTACATTGGTGTTTATATTAAATTATCACTTCACATAAAATGAAATTTTTAACTTACTTGCATCTTCAGGGCATGTTTATGAGGTTCTCTAGAGACAGATGACCTGGCTCCCCAACCAAGTTATATGCACCATGAATTTTCTTAGCCACAGGATGTGGCCAGTAGTAGAAATTTTGTCCATGGTTGGAAAGTTATTAGATTCAATACAGTTAATGATTGCTAAAATTCATGTATTCTTGCCTAAAATAATGGTAAGCATGCTGCAGATATGACTCAGATAGCATACTATCTGAGTAGTATAGTGAGCCAGCGTGAAGATCTGTGTTCAGATATCCAGAACCCATGTAAAAGCTTGAGCTTGGCTATGTGAGCCATGGTGTGGAGAACAGTTGCAGAAAGGAGTTTTTTTTTTTTTTTTTTTTTGAAGCTTGGCGGCCACTAGCCTATCTCCGGATTCAGTGGGCGGCCCTGTTCAACTTATTAATGGGAAGATTGACAGAGCAGAACACCCAAGATTTCCTGTGACCTTTGCACTTATGCACGGGCATATCTACCCATATACACCCAACATACATACATGCAACACACTAGCACATGTCTACACATGCATGGATATACAATATTTTTAAAGAAAATATAATAACAGTGATGATAATAGTTTAATCATACCAATGATACTTAAATTGGACTAGAAATTTCTTTTAGTACTTTATGCTTATATTGAACTATGTATGTAGCCATGCATAAAGTTCTTAGCATAGTGTTTGGCCAATAATCAGCCTTCAACAGACATGGTATACTTGTCATTATTATACACTCAGCATTATGTGCTGTTAGAAGAACATGTAGACTAACATTACAGACAAAAAGTAACTTTAATAAAATACCTTCAAATTAACTAAATTCCCTTATAAATCTAGTACACACATTATATAACATAAAGAACAATTTAAAATTATTTTTGGATTAACATAAGTGAAAATTCTGAATTACTGAAATATCTATTGTCAATAATCCTCTTCATACTGCTGATTCTATATAAATATAAATGAAACAAATAAATTGAATAAAATCTAGAATAATGCAAATAGGCAGCCATTTGAACCAACAAAGATAATAACCCACCCAATAGTCAAAGAATCATTGACTTCTATGCTTTGCTTAATCATCATGCTCCTTGCTACAAAAGATGGACCAATTGAAAGTGGAAATAGTTAACTCTGTTCAGTCCCTTCCTTATGACCTCACATTTGTCTCTGAGCAGAAATGGTGGCTCCCTTCTAAAGACAGTAACAACACATATGGTTCTGTGGGGGCATAGGTGATGGCCTAGAGTTGAGATATGACAGAGCAACCTCTTTCCAAAAGTCTAATCTGCTCTTTCAAATTATCTGTACCGGGAATTGGACTTAAATTTCCCAAGCATAAGCTGGGCGGTGGTGGCGCATGCCTTTAATCCCAGCACTTGGGAGGCAGAGGCAGGCGGATCTCTGTGAGTTCGAGACCAGCCTGGTCTACAAGAGCTAGTTCCAGGACAGGCTCCAAAACCATAGAGAAACCCCTCGAAAAACCAAAAAAAAAAAAAATTCCCAAGCATAATTTCTTATTTATAATATGAGAGTGTATAACTACAGGGTAAGGAAGAATGAGTGAAGAAGAAATATCAGCCACCTAACAAAGAGACTGCACAAAAGGCATATTGTCAAGACTGACTGCTGACATTATTGTTTTATATATATAGTTATATCATAGTCAACCTCAGGTCATCCAACTTGCCGTCTCTCAAGATTTAATTCTGCAACATCTTTCAATTAAACACACACACACAAGCATACACACACACATGCATAAGAACACGTATACACACATGGAAATGAGCAGGACAAAGGTAGCTTATCTAAAACTCTAAAGAAAGGCCAGACTTTGAGAAATATTTTCTTTGATATTCAATTATGACCAAGCAAATATATAGAAATGGAAATTATAAATGGCAGCAGCCCTGTGAGAGTGAAAAAGAGAGTAGGAACAAATACATGGAGAGGGCATTCTATGGAAAGAGATGGTACCAGTGTCATGGTAATGGGAACATACTAAACAGATGGCTTCGGAGAGAAGCATCAATTGTATACCATCTTAGTCTACTGTTCTGAAACTTCAGCATCTACCTGTGCTCACGAATGTGTAGTATGAATGTTTTCCATTCTCAGTTTTTCTAAAGCTTTATTTCTAAATGGTCTTGTGACTGAAAGTTTTAGTTAATTGCAATGCACTTAAGTTTAGTAGCATTCAGAAAGACTTGAGCTGAGCTAAAGTGATTTGGGGATATTTAAAACAACACATTTTTATTATTAAAAGTAGTTTCTTCTCTCACACAATACACCCAGACCACGGTCTCCTCTTGTTGTACTTTTACAAGCTCTCTCCACCTCCCCCTCTCCACAGATTCACTCCCCCTCTGTTTTCCTTCAGAAAAAAGCAGGCCTCCAAGAGACAAAAATCAAAGGCAACAAAATGCCATTGAATGGGACAAGGTAAAAGCCCTCACTCATAGTGAGGCAACTCAATAGGACAGCAGTTTCTCAACCCGTGGATCAAGACCCTTTTGGAGTCTCTTGTCAGATATCCTGCATATCAGATACTTACAATGTGATTCATATCAGTAGTGAAATTACAGTTATGAAGCGGAGACAAACTAATTTTATTGTTGGGGGTCACCACAACATGAGGAAGTGTACAAAATGGTCACATCATTAGGGAGGTTGAGAACCACTGCAATAAGAGGAAAAGAGTCAGAAGAGAAAGCAAAGGAGAGACACACCTGCTCCCAATGTCAGGAGTCCTACAAAGACACCAAGCTAACAGAAGTAGCGTATATGTAGAGGATCTGATGCAAAAACCCTTATAGATCCCGTGCTTTGCCATGTTAGTCCCCATAAACCCATATGAATCCTGCTAGTTAAGTGGACCGTGTTCTCTTAGTATTCCTACTATACTCTCTCCCCCTTTTCCGTGGGGTACCCAATGAAGACCTCCAATTTAGATTCTTTTACTGACTATGGTTTTCTGCACCCTCTCCCATCTGCTGCAGAAGAAAGCCTAAATGAGAATCAAGCTGCAATCCACAGACCCAATGAGGATGCATACATAGGAGGGCTCTATGAGCACTCACAGATCTCCCTGGGAAGGGAAAATAGAATAGATTCTTTCAAGTGGCCGGGGGCAGATGGGAACAAGAACAGGAGGGATCGTGTAGCGGTGAAGGGGTGCTAGGGTAGACAGCTGGTATTGGGGGCTGAAAACATTCAGGGATCTATGAGGGTGACCCTAGAGAAGACGTCTAGTAATGGAGATCACAAAGTCTGCTCTGGTGTTTTTATAGCCAGGCAGGGCTTCTAGTGGTGGGAGTGGATTAAATTTGGTTGAATCATTGACTTAGGAAGCTCCACGGAAATCGCTAATGCAACGTACTTTAAAGTTAACTTTCTTTTTTGGAAACGTTTTTTGGAAGGGTCAATCTGCCAATCCTTTTGAAATTGTGTTGTTGTATGCCGAGAGGGGTGCCTTTATAACATAGGTACCTTTATCCACTCTACTTTTAACAATATTTTATTTATTTAAAAGATAGTTAGCTATAAAAAAGAAATCAAATAATAATCCATCTAAGTAAGTGTTTTGGAGAATCAACACCTGGCCAGTTCTCAGCAGACACACAGACCTTTATGTACCAACAGCATGTCAGATGCCTCGTATTATAAACAAAAATAAATATTTCTCCAAAGAGCATTTTTAATTATGTCATTTTTGGTTACTAGGAAAGTAGCTTTATTCATAATATATCCATTACTCACTTTTCCATCTGTGCAAAAATAATGCATTTAAGAAGTACAAAACTTTCTATTTTACAAGACAGAGAAGAGAGAAGCACTAGATCAATGTAATGGAAAAGATTAATCTTCCCGTGTCACTTGGGGCATTTGCAAGTCATCTGCCTCTGCTTATTGATATTTTCAGAAATAGTTCCCTAATAACCAATGCCATAAATGTCAATTTACAGAACTGGAGGTAAAAGAGGAATCTGGATTGTACTTTTGAGACCTTAGTCAATTGAGTATGATGGAATTTTAAATAATCTTCAGTTAGTGCACATGAGCCTTAACAATGAAGGCATCAATAAGCATTCAGTCTGAAAATACCCAAAATTATCTGCATAAAACTATATCAGTAAAGGAAACACAATACTGCAATAATTCCAAGATGAAGATGACGTAAAAGTTGAACTTGTGAAAGTTTCTATTAGAATATTTAGCAGTGATGGTAAATTTTAAATGTCAAACAGAACCATTTTGTCTGCACTGCACCATCAATATAGTTTCTCATATTTTTTTCTTTTTATTTGATGTATAATTGTCCATCTGCTTTCGGGGGAAAGTCTATTTATATGTTTCAGAAGTTCTCATAGAGATGTTAGTTGACTGTCAGGATTTGAAAGTTAAGAAAACTGTAATAGAGACATATGACCACTGTTGATAGAAATAACTTAATTTTGTATCTCAGAAAAATAAGCCAATTTCATAAATATTATCTCTTTACTTAGATTACCTATCAGGTATGTGTGCGTACATATAATAATAGTATGCTCACCTACAAATTTGACAGTTTTCATTAATGGTGTAAGCTTTGTTGCATCACATATGAGATCAATAAAAGTCCTTTGCTTATCGCTGGATCACAGAGAAATTCCCAGCAAACTTTTCCAGAAACAGTAAATGTTTGGTGTGCTGTACATCCATTTATTCTACCACAGTCGTACATGAAAAGAAGCAGCCTTGACTCAAAGTTCACTAGTTAATGTGTCTGTGTTCCAAGGAAGCTTAATTTTGATCCCCGATCAAAATTTTTATTTAATTATCACAAGTCATGAAATAAAAATTCCCTATGACCCATTTTAACTTACAGACTGTGCAGACATAAGCAGGAGCATTGAGTTGGCCTGCAGGCACCAGTTGGAAGACTGGTATAACGTAAAAATGTTATACCATACCTAATCAGGAAGAAAAATTATAGTGATATTTTATTTATGTTTTTAATAGACAAAGCTTGCCTAAAGATCAGAAGGGCAAAGCGAGGCCACTAAAGGTCAGGCAGTGGTGGCATACCTTTAATCCCAGGATTCAGAAGACAGAGGCAGATGGAGCTCTGTGAGTGCAAGGCCACCCTGGGCTACACAAGATCAATGCAGAAAACTCCAAGTAGTGGTGGTGATCTGCACCTTTAATTACAATTCTAGAGAGTCATACGCCTTTAGTCCCAATGCTAGAGGGAATATAAATGAGAGGAGAGAGAGGACTTTGTTGGCTTAGTCTGTTTGGTCGGCTCATTCTGTGGTTGCCCAGGCTTGGTAGACAAAAGACTTCTCTAGTGACTTGACTGCTTTGCTTTTCTGATTTTCAGGTTGAACCCTAATTTCCGTCACTGTTTTTTTTTTCATTCATGCTACAAAAAATAAGTAAGGATAATGTGTGCCATTCAGTACATTTCCCCAAGCATGCTGTAAAGTATATCCAATGTGTCTGGAGAAAGGCAATGTGCTCTTTCTCTTAGAAAATGCAAATTATTATAACACTGTGTAAATTTCACTGAGTTTCTAATTGGTGTTTACATACAAAATCCATGACAAACATCTTGTCAGAGAATTATTTATTATGATGAGAGATATGATTTTAGCCCCATGTGTAACCAACCAAGTTTCTTACCAACCAAATACACTGTATATAGATGTGACTTCACACTCAGGCATAGTCATAATCTTGATAGATAACTTTGAATGTGGAAAATATACAGAAAATCAAGAATAATCATCTAATTTAAGATTTAGGTAGAAGTATATGATAAAGAATAATACAAACTAATATATAGATGGAATAGCAATTATCATAGGGATTCTTTTAAAATTATCCCTTCTCAAGATGCTCTAGAACAAAATACCTTAGAAATGTCTAATCTCATTCAATTTACTATTTGTCTGAATAGTTCATTCTAGAAGCATCATTTATATATATATATATATAATTTTATATATATATATAATTAGGCACTCTTGAGATCACTGAATAATAAATACGCTCTATCAAATGAAAATGTGAAACTTATATTAACTCCATCTATTAGCAAAAAAGAACTTTAGTTACTTTTCTAGTAAAATGAATTCATTCTTATTTTTCAATTAACCTCACTTTCAATAACCAAATTGCAACTTGGGCTTTGGAAAATTCTTTGAAAACTTCATACAATTTTCAGTGCAACATAATCATGCCCATATTCAATCATCCCCTGCCCCTTGCCCCTCTATTGCCTCTTTTCCCAACTTCTTGCCATATTATTCTTTTTAATTTTGCTTCTTTTTGTTTGATATTCTACATTGGCCCATCTGGTGGAGATTAAGGAACCTATCAATGGCCAAACCATTAAAGAAGGATTCACCCCGAGTAAAGGTGGGGTTCGGAAAGCATCCTCCTTGTCTGTGCAGGATTTTGACAGGATTGACCTTCCGCAGGTCTTATGCAGCTAGGCGCTGCTAGTAGGAGTTCATGAGAGCAGCACCAATGTCATGTCAGGAAGATAAATATTTAACAACTCTCTTCCCATCTTCCATTTCCTTTCCTATGCTTTTCCCCAAGCTTTGCCAGAGACTGTAGGGGTTATGAAGATATTCCCTTTGAAGTTAGTCACTCCTTGTTTTCATAGTACCTTGTCCAATCGTGTGTTTCTGCCTTTGATTGTTGTCCACTGTAAAAACGAAACTTCTCCCACCAAGGTTGGGAGCTGAATTGTCCCAATTCAGACTCAGTTCCCACACTGAATCCCAGACTTCCAGCTGAAGCCACTGTGAGTTTTGGATATCTTCTAGCATATATGGATCTTAAACGTATCTGGTTTCCACTCTGGGTCTCCAGCTTCCCTAAGTTCATGTTTAAATACAAGTCTAAGTAAAGAAGCTTTACTGAGCTTATATAGCTATTGAATAGTATTAAGATAAAAAATCCAAATTCCATGAAGCAGAGTTGAAACATATAGTCTAAAACCTTCATTTAAGAAAAGAAAAGGATTAGAAACACATCTTTCAACTAAGGAAGGCAGATAATAACACTTTGAAATAGAGATGTAGCATTTTAGAGTGGTATCATCTGGGTTTGATTTCTAGAAAGATTGATCAAAACGATACTAATATTATACACTGGCCGTAAATAAGGTCTTGAGACTTGGTTAAAAAAAATTTTTTTCTCCTCATTTACTCTGTCCCTCTCCCTCAAACACACTTTCGCTTCTTTCTCAATAAGCCACTCATAAGCCAAGTAAAAAAGTTTAAGTATTTTTTTTGTAGTTACTGCTATTCTGAAAAGCTATTTATTAAAACCACAATTAAATTGCATTTTATGAGATATTTCCTCCCTTTCACATGGTAGTTCTGATGATACATTTGAATATTTCTGACATGAGAACCTTACTTTAAGTCACAGTTTATATATTTGGAGATGTGAATTCTATTCAAGAGGTTATCACTGTAAACCTTTTTTTGAATAGAATAAAATGTTGTGTTGCTTGTTGTCAGAATTTATTGGCAAATAACACTACCGTTAATTGTCCTGCCCATGAATCTAAAGACCATTAATATATCTCACATAGTCAGCATTACACAGATACCATAGGGTTAGGAAATCAGTTTTTCACATTGACGGGAACATATGGTAGCCTTTCATCGCTTAGAGAGAACACACTGCTTCCTACAGGGCTGCGTGTTTTTAATGAGTTAATAATAGGGCAAGCATTAGAAAACGGTGGCTCCAGGCTTTGTAGTGAGAAGCTATCAAAGACAAAATATATTAGAGGTGTTGTTACAGATCTATGATTCATGCTGCAAAATCGCAAACAAAATAATTGTTGAGAAGGTGACATGATTTAATGAGAACCAAGTACTATTTATGGCAAACTTAGCATCTCTTAGCAATAAAAGCACAAGGATTTCTGAGAAAAATAAATGTTACATTTATTTGTTTGGATGAGTTGATTAGGCCAAGTCAACACTAATTTATCATAGTCTGCATTAAAGCAAAGTAGGCAATGTTACAATGTCTGTCTCCAAAACAGATGCCCCAACTCTGTACGTCTTCACACAAGTATAAATGTGAGGGCGTATTAAGTTTTAGGAAGCTCTAGTCTAGAGAATATTTCTGAGATGCTGTTGTTCTTCTGGTCTGCCTATCTCTCTTCTTTGGTAGGGCTAAATACTAACATGTAGAAGAAATACATCTTTTTCTGAAACTGTTTTTGTTTTCTACTAGGTATTCTACCATTCCTGTTTATGTTCTGTTGTTATTTCTTATTTGTTAATCTGTGAACCTGGGCTATTTTAGTTAAAGTTACGTCATTGTCTATGGAAGGCCAACCAGTGCTGTAAGTGGATTATGCACACAGCTCTTCTTTGCTGGACCACACACAGTAGTATTGCTTTCCTCTTGACCAAATGGATTCTATAAAGAAGGGATAAGATCACAGTATCACTTTTGCCTTCCTTCTGTGAGCCTGTGTGGTGCTGTGGAATCGTGTCATCCTTGTCCAATCAAAAACAGACATTCCTGGGGATATCTGAAGTAAAACAGAGGCTCTGGGGTTTTCATGCTTTCAACACATAAACCTGAACTGAAACTGGAAAAGAAATAAGAAATAAATATTAAGATTATATTTCCTCACTTGGAAATTTTGTATTTATCAAAGTTATTATGCAGTATTTTTCTTTATTTTATAATTGGAAGAATTACATGGATATTAAATATTGCTATTCAATGAATGAGCACCATGAATTCTTGGACTAATATTTAGTCAGTCAAGTTGAAAGTAAACTCAAAATTACTGTTTTGTTTATATAGTTTATGTAAATACAGAAAAGTCTTCTTGTATTAAAATGAGTTAACATCCTATTTATATTGTATTTATATAATAGCTTCAAAAAGCCTTCACATCCTTCCTGCTTGTATGTCAAGCTAATTACTAAAAGTTTAAAAGAATTTCCTTAAAGCCACTTTAGTCTTTATATTTTTGCATATTTTTCTAGATTCCTCTGTAGTTATTGGTATTTGAAGTCTTTCTAATTAATTTATCATCAATTTCAAAAAATTGTCATGCTAATATTTTTGTTTTATTGCACATATTTATATATTACATTATAAAATATTTTCTCAATATTTTGGATTTTTCTCACTCTCAATACATGAAGATAGCTCTTTCTATACTTTCCTTTTTTCTCTCTGTTTTACAAAATTCAAAAGTTTGTTTGGCTGTCTTGTCAAATAACCTTCCACGACTCTTCTGCTTTATGATTTATGGATTAACTGATTGACAACTTATGCAGTTCTGTGTATATTTTTCATTTTTCTTGACTCCTTTCTTTCCTTGAAATTCTTAAGAACAAAATAGTTCCAAATATTAGTTCAATTTTAATTTTTATTGGAATTTTTTGCAATCTTTGCTAATCATTGCACTCAGAGCCCCACATCTTAGAGTCAAGTGGTTTGCTGCTGAGGAACATACTCACCCTTTCCTCAGATGATAGCTGAATATGAAATGTGCACACACACACACACATGCACACAAACACACATGTGCATGCAGCACACACACATACACACACACACACAAAAGCAACCCACACACAAACCTATTGTGGTTGTCTAAATCTCACCTTGCTTTTTTGTCTTTTTCAATTTAGATTTATTTTCTTTATGTATAAAAGTAGTAAGATATTTTGGCAGGAAGAACTATAGGAGACCCTTTTTCTTAAAAGAGTGCTCCAACCTAGTCTCTACCTTGTTATTCTGCTTTAGTCTCCTGAGTAGTAAGAATTAGAAGCATGCATCAGCACACTAAGTATTGGAGGTTTTGCATGCATGCATGCATGTGTACCACTGTGATCCCCATCATTACATCGAACTCAGATTAGACCATTATCACTTACCTTTTCATTTCTAATCTTTTTAAAATTCAGTCTTTAGATCTAAGTAGCATTTTGATCGATTTGTTTGGACTAGTCTGCTAACCTGTTTTCTAAAGTTCTTCAGCATTTCTTATATGTTATTCCTTTGTCAGATGTATATTTGAATGTAAGGTATGTGTACATAAATAGCTATATCACATGTCTGTGTTACAGTCTTCTGACTCACTTGGTGCTTTTTTTCCTTTTTATCTACTGATTTTGAGTAAATGTAAAAAGATACTATGGTAGAAACAATTGAAGAAGAAACTGGAAGTAATGACTATTTAGAACATTGCCTGAGCACTCAAGCATAGTTGGATTTCCAAAGTTTTTCCAGCTTTACAGATTCCAATATATAATTAAATTCATTTTACATCCCAAGGCTGATTTATGAGTACTTTAATATTGTTTAGAAACTTGTATTGGAATATATTCATACATAATCTGGAGTTTGCTTTTGCAAACTACTGAAGATGACGGATGATAAAGATCCACAGCTATTGGATTGGATAAGACACTATATATGTGGTAACTATAATTATTTTTAGAAACAGAATAAAACAGAACTATGTCAAGGCAGAAGATGTAAAGTACTTCAGAAAATGGCCGTGGTACCTATTAGAGGCTAGAGAAAGCTGACTCTATGTTAGATGGAGGGGTGATGACTACAGAGTCTAATGATTCTAATGAACCCTTTGAAGCTGTCATTAGAGAGACAGTGCCACACCAGCAACTCCACGTCAGAAATCCCTCACTGCCCATTTGTGCCCTGCGCTGTAACCAAGGGAACCAAGGGAACCAACTGACTGCTCGGCTGGCCCGAGTGCCACATGCAGGACATGAATATCTTACTCACACTATCATTTCTGCCTCCTGATCCTTAACTTTCTGCTGGTTTCTGAGCCCAAAGTAAAAGGAAGACAGAAAATCACTAAGGGCTGTTTTTAGAAGCTTGAATCTTTATTCTCACTTCACGAACAGGTTTTACTCAGAAGAAAGCTTTAAAAATGGATTTGGACTTTGAAAATCAAACACAAGGCAGAGGGTTTACAACAAGGTGAAGTTCAGAGCACAGTGTTTTTCTGATGTGCTTCCATCAAAAGTTGGCAGAATTCCCTCCTATAGTCAGGCAATTTGTGTATTAGCCTTCGTCTGGGTATTGGTGAGTTTTATTATTTTCTGTCTTCAAACGTATTTCAGACGTCATTGTGGAGAGGTCAGGCAAGATGGTTCGCAGCTCTGCACCATCTTAAATTGGGAACCACATGAAGACAGAACTTTGCCCTCTCTTTTATAACACCATGTCTTAGGTCAAACATCCTTTTCAAGCTGGGCTTAGCCACCCGGAATGTGTGCTTAGTGCAAAAATCCACGAAGGGCTGACACTGTAGCCCAAGCTTTCAATGTGGATGTTTTATTATTTGAATTTGGTTATGAATTTTAAAACAAAGGTATAGTGTCTTAGTATTTCCTGAATAGCTTTTTATTACTTTAAATGGAAGTTAATACAGAAGATCAAAGATCTGAAAGGATAGTAATTTTTCTCCATGCTAAGCTGACAAACTCCCTTTTGAAACACAGGATTTTATTCCACTAACTAACAGACACATTCTTGGATTAGCCAGAGAGTAGAGAGCCATCCTAAGATGCCGGATAACCTAAGGGCACATTCTAATTAAACATTTGAAAGTTGGTGTTCGTTATGCCTTATCTGTGTGCAATTCTAAACTGAGCTCAGGTCTCTTATGTTGAATTAATCTGCAAACTTTTCCTTTCCCAGCTAGGTTGCAGTTCAAAAATGGTAATTTAGCAATTCAGACAAAGTTCAATATTTAGTTATTATTACTATAGCATAGAAAGTTACTAGTGGTTATGGTCCAGCTGTCATTTATAGGACCTGATATCTTAGCAGTAATAAAAATAATAATTCCAACAATAATAATATTCTACCATTTATTATACTCCTGCTGTGTTCTAGGCCCTTTTAATGCATGATCTAATCTAACTCAGGCCACTTCTGCTTGAGAGAATTACCATTTCAATTCTGCTACTGAATCAGCTGAAGTGGAAAAAGAATGTACCTAAGGAAAGGCTGGGAACCAGGGTGCTGAACAGGAGGGTAGGTAGAAAACAGGAGCATCAGAGACCTTAAAACATTATGTCAAGGATGATAATGGTACATTTCCAAATTGATGTTATAGTATACAAGTGCCTTAGAATATATAGAAAGATGCATGAAAGAAGAGAAGAAAATGAAATGACTTTTTTTTATATTCTGTGAGTTATACTTAATCGGAGTAACAACTATTCAAAAACTGTTATCCTTCAGACACAGGGCTATGGAAAGATCAAAGATAGATTTTGGGAAACACTGAGATTTTGAAACAATGATAATTAGAGTTGACAGGAGAATTAGAACAACATATTATCAGCAGAACTAATATAATGGAGATTTGTTGTTAAAAAAACATGTCTAAAAATGTGAATTTGCCAGTCAAGCACAATGTAGCTGGATAGAATTAGTATTGGTTTGCCAACTGGTAGAAATAAAGATGCCTATTTCTAGTGAGCAGGCGGTGATGCCAAGATTGGAAGGCCATGTTCTCCTGCAGCCAAGAATGGATGGAGATGTGCAGGTGAAGACATTGGTGGGGACAGTGGTTCCCAGGCGATGGAGGGCGAAGGTCAGGATGAGGACCCATGTGAAGAATTATTAGTTGTAATTACATGGTGTATAGAGACAGAGAACTATGGAATCCAGAGAAGGTAGAAGGCATGGAAATTCAGAATTGCTTCATTCCATTTGGAAAGAAACCATTTGTTCTTTTAGAACTTCATGTGTATTTTAATAATATTCACTACCTTTCCCTACCGCGATCAGCACTTCCCAGAACCACTCTCCTTCATTATCCACCTAACATTTTGTGTCCTTATTTTTTTCCCAATCCTTACCAATATGTGATGCCCAAATATTGGATGTGTGGCCTTCCACAGGAGATTACTGGGGACCACAGAAGTTAATAATTGCCAATAGCGCTATGACTAGGGGAAGGATTTTGTATCCAACTCTCCTTTCTGATGCTGGTATCTCCTCTGGCTATGACTTGCACAGACCTGTGCATGTTCTCAAAACCTCTAGGGGTTCATATGTGTAGCTGCCCTGTTGTTACTGAAAGACACCGTTTCCTTATTGTAACATACAGCTTATGGCTTTTAAATCCTTTCTTCCTCATTTCTCACAATGTTTGCTGAGGCATAGGAATAGGAGCCACAGCATATAGATTCCGTTCTGCAGTCCCTTGTTTTGTATACATTGGCCTGTTGTGGTTTTCTTTGTTAATCACCATCTAATACAAATAGAACCTTATCTGATGAATGTTGAATAATCTTTGGGTACAAAAATAACTCATAAGGAATCAGTTTAGTATTATGCTCATTTACCAAACACTAGTAGTGACTTTTCCCATAAACCCTGTGACCTTTCTAGCCAAAGGCTCTTAGATATATGATGGTGCTATGTGCAAGGGCTTAAATCCTGCTCCACAGAAGTGATTAATTAATCCCATGAGAATTATGCTACTGTTTCACCACGGGTTATATCTTGCCACACCAGTCATTACTGTAGCTTGAAGTATTTGTAGAAACACATACACACAAATGAAGTCTTATTTCATAATTTATTTTATATGTTTTTTATTACCTTCACTACAATATACCTACCTTAAAGAAAGTATTGAACACACATATAAAATGTTAAAAATGGATCTGTCCTCTAATGGGACATTAATGCCACTACTACATTCTGGAAGCCAACATTATTTCCCCATTGTAAGACTAGAGGACAGGGTGCTGTTAACAGTCTTTCCAAAAGGAAAGCTTTTTACTACTTCGACTTTTTAGAAAAGACAACATTTGTAATTCATCTTTTCAAATAGGCATGTGCTTTTCAAAGCTTCTACTAAAGTTTGCTAGTAAAGCCTAAACTTTAGCATGATGTTCCCACTGTTCTTGCTATCTTCTTTTTTTTTAAATATAATTTTTATTGAAAAAAATTTCTGCCTCCTCCCCGCCTCCCATTTCCCTCCCCGTCCCCCTTTTCCCCCCTCCTCCCTCTCCTCTCCCCCTCCCCCCACTCCTTTCCCCCTCCCTCTCCAGTCTGANAAGTCCTCCCCGCTCCATCCTGGTCTAGGAAGGTGGACATCCAAACTGGCTAGGCTCCCACAAAGCCAGAACATGAAGTAGGATCAAAACCCAGTGGCATTGTCCTTGGCTTCTCAGCAGCCCTCATTGTCCGCCATATTCAGAGAGTCCGGTTTTATCCCATGCTTTTTCAGTCGCAGTCCAGCTGGCCTTGGTGAGCTCCCAATAGATCAGCCCCACTGTCTCCGTGGGTGGGTGCACCCCTCGTGGTCCTGACTTCTTTGCTTATATTTTCCCTCCTTCTGCTCCTCCTTGGGACATTGGGAGCTCAGTCCGGTGCTCCAGTGTGGGTCTCTGTCTCAATCTCCATCCATCTCCAGATCTTGCTATCTTCTAAATGCTGAAAAGAAACACCTCAACTGTGAATCTTATATTGTCATCTTATTAAAATTTCAAAATGAAAAGACTTTGTAGTATTATATTCTGGAACTTGCGCTTATGATACATGAAGCCATTCAGGAGGGTCAAGAACTAACTTGGGCTCAGATAGCTATTAAGGGCTAAAGGTAGGTCCCAGATCCCTTTCTTGTTCCTAATCAAAAAGACAATAAAAGAAACAAAGAGAGAGGTGATAGAATGGCAGCGTACATGCCAGCATCCTCAACATCTGGTTCCCTATGTGTGAGGTAGAGCCTCAGAAATGCTTTCTAAGCCCATTCTACTTCTGAACCCTGCATGGATGTGTCTTTGAGATTCCTATTCATAATGGAACCTAAAAACTCAGTAGGGCAGATATAGGTCAGTTTGATTTTGTGTGATAGCCTTATATTTCCCCATTCTTGTATTCAAAGAGTTCTCATATATTTTTGGAACTGTGTACAAAGGTTCTTAGGAACTAAGAAAAGAAGAAAAAAAGCAATATTTTCATGTTGTGCATTAAGATGGGACTAGAATTGAAGTGGATCAGAATTTCGAAATGTTGGATTATAGAGTTGTTCTGCACAATAATCAAAGTTGTTCTGGGAGAGAGCATAGACCATATGAATATCTAAAATGACAGCACTGTTTTCTTGCCATCCAAATCATTCCCTGACACGCTCAGAGTTATTGGTCTATCTTCCTCTGCAAAAAAGGTATTTTTACTTCATTAAAGGAACCATTACACCTGTTATAGAAAAAATAAACAATTTTTATTTGTCCATAATATTCACAAATTCTATTAATATTGGTATTAATAAAAATATTTTAAAGAGTATTAGTGTTTTGTTCTGTTTCATTGATTTCTTTTTTTTCTTCTGGTTTTAACATAAGTGTCCAGCCAATGAGAAGTGAGCTCAGCTTTTAAGTTCATTAAGTGAGAAGTCTAGAACAAAATGTTTGTCAAGCACAAATTTCTTTAGTAAATCAACTGCGAGACAAGAGTAAAAGCAAAACATACAGAAAACTAAACAACCAGAAAAGCACCTTCGTAGTGTCTAGACTGTTTTCATCAGCTTTGCCCACAAGTCATATTTGCCATCTTGAAGCAGGACAAGGTCAACAACAGCAGGCTCCTAGGACATCAGCATGGGCGTCAAGCTCAGCGAAATTCAAAGTTACTGGGATGGACCAGTGTGGAAGATAGATAACAGCAGGGTGGAGAAGCAGCTGACAGACGAGCTGAAATGGAGGGGTTGTAAGCACAGTAGGCAAAGGAAGTACTCTGAGGCCTTTCAGCAACGGGGCATAACTTCTGCCTGCTGGACCTTGATAGTGAGCAGTGGGCAGTTCCCGCTGCTGTGGGGCAATCAGAATTTGTGATCTTCATTCCATGACTGTGCGCTGCACACTGTGGAATCCTTGCCTGAACCATGGTGAGGGGTCTCAAAGATGCATAGCAAAATCTTCTCTTTGAGTTACCCCAACAAAGATGTGTATTGCACTGATTTGAACGTAGGTAACATTTGCACTAAAATAGATCTTGTTAGAATGTGGCATTCTTCTATTGTGTTTTGCTCACTCCTATGGTTCCCAGAGTTGCCCTGTAGTTCAAACCTCTTTTTAAGGCTTTACATTGCTGCATAATTCAGCTTCTCAGGAAAATTTTAAATACTTTCAGTGGCCTTCAGCATGTTATTCAAAAGCTGCACTTCTTGCTTTCAAGGTCTACTGTTATTCGCCATTGTTCTGAAGTGCATTCTCTCCTATTACCTCTGCCTTCCTTTGTCTGTGAACTTGTCAGTAGCATGAAGTCTCATAGGAGTAAGGAAATAAAGCCAAGGTCTACCAAATCTTAGTTCATCCCATTGTTGCTTTGTAAAAGCTCACAATTTCTTCCTTAGAAACTTGTTATCAAGTTCATTCTCAGCGTGATGGCAGCCAAGTTGATAAGGAGCATATTCAAGTACATGTTTCTCTCATTAAGCAAGTGACCTGAGGGCCTTATAAGCTTTGATGATGAATAACACCCGTCTCATAGAATAAACAGTTAAAATGTGACACTGTAACTTGCAGAGGGTTTTAAACATAACTTTGTTCCTAAAAAGTGTGTTTTAATTTTCTTTAATTACTAAGAGTGTATATTTAAAATGTGAGAATTCTACACTTCTTTAAATCGTCTTAAAATTTTTCGGTTTTAGTTTAAAATGAGATTATATAACCTGTGCTGTCAGATTTTAAATCTGTAATATCTAGTCTCCTTAGTCACGACCTGGGATAGATTTTGTTTTATGTAGCATGAAATATTTTAAATAGTGACCCAGCATGAAATATTTTAAATAGTGACCCAGTTTTAATATACCATTTTACTTTCCACACAAGCTACAGAATTATTGTCATTTAAGTAATTAGAAATGATTAAATTTATACTTCTTTTGAGAACTTTTGTTTGAGAAACACACCTCTGCTTATTTCTATATCTACCTTTCAAAGAATTTTGATCCTATAGACTTAATTTGGAAGTTATAAAAAGTGGGTAAAACAATTCTACTTAGAAAATATTCCCGAGATTTTAAAAAGAAGCACTTGAAAAGAAACATGCCCTTCCAAGCAGAAAGCATATAATGAACACTCTACCGAGCCCTAAACGTTGGAAATCTTTTCCAGAATCTACATCGACATCTGTTTAGTTTCCTAATACCATAGAGTTAGGTGAAATAATCTCAAACATTGCCAATTATTAGCAAGAGTAAGTAAAAATATATAAGAAAGCTTTAAAAAGAATTTTTTCTTATTATGTTTTATTTGTTGATATGTATTTTATTTTCACTTTCTGTTTATTACTAAGATTATTTGGGGAAGAGTTCAAGATACATGTGATCAAAGAAAGCAAAACATAAACCAATGCATTTTAGCTTCTTCCATCACAGAATTCTCTGAGCTGTTGATGCTGTTTGAACCAGCAACATAAGGAGCATTTCGGTTCCCCTGGAGAAATACGCCATTTCCTATTGTTAGTTCTGGGTGGACTTTATCATACAAATCTGTACATAGATTATTGAGTAATATACTTGGGAATGTATTTTGCTGAGAGAAGGTAAAAAATCTTTTAGAGAGTAAGTGGGAAATTTTAATTCTGCCTAAACACTAAGAATCAATCCCTGATAAATAAATAAAACCAGCATAAATCCTTGGTACTTTATGAATTAAAGTGATCAGTTAGCAACATGTAGAAAACAGCAGGCAGAGTGCATCTCTGTGTTCTGAGATGCATATCTCAGGTCTCCTTGTCTTGGGGCGTTTGGTTTAGCTTTAGTCTTTGGCTGGTAGAGGGCTGGATTCTGTGATGAGTTCTTCAGAACTGTTGCTTCTCCAGACTGCAGATTCACAAAGAGGAATGTCTATGCATAGTATCAAAATGGTTTTTCCCCACACACCCAAAATAATAAGAGTTTTTGGCTCATTCAAAGTAAATTGTACACTTAGTTTTTGAAATCCCCAACTTTCTCATAAACATGGAAGAGGTCATTTGGGCTTAAATCTAACAACAAAATATGCAGCTTTTCATTGGCTGTATAACATCCCTATATTTTATAATAATGTATTTTATTTTTTAAAAGGTCCATACTTTCATGCAATCTATAGTGATTATACCCATCCAACTCCATCCAGTTCCTCTTACTCTGTCTCCCTCAGACTTCATGTCCTGTATTTATTTTTGTTATTAATAGCCCAGAGTCCAATTAGTGCTGGCCATATCTACTACGGACTGTTCCTTGCTGCATAGGCAACCTTCTGATGGTTATATTCTCAAAGGAAAATGGCTAATCGCTCCATTAACAGTCATCAACTACTAATAGCTCCTCCTACAGGGGCCTTGAGAGCCCCTCCATTATCCATGCTGGAACGTTAACTAGCTTGGTCTTGTGTGGTTCTTATATATCACTATATTATTATAAGTGAAATTATGCTTTTATATTAACAAATTTAACAGATGTATATAAGAATACTTCTGACAGTTATAGATTCTGCTTTTAACTTCTGTATTTTAGTACATAGAAGCAATTAAGATTGATATTGCTCTGATATAGTAGCAACTATAAATGCATTGTAGCTAAGTGAACATCTGTGATGTAAAATGCACAGTCTAATAGCTGATAAAGGATTAAAAGTACTATTTTTGTGGAAGATTGTTAAACCACCAAAAACAACAAAGAATAAGACAACCACCAAATTTATTGAATCAAACTTGAAGCAGGCTTTAACTATGTAGAGGCCAGGATGAAGGACTCTGGCCAGGTCCAATTGTGGACTCCCAGAAAAACGTGACGAAGTCACATTTTGCAGAGGCTTATAAAGGCAAACCAATAAGGCTACTGTGTTTCCCATCAGGTTCAGTCAGGAACAAGCATACATCCTGAAATTCTTTCTACCTATGGACCTCCCACCTATATCCAATCAGGGTCAAGCTTATATCCTGATGTATTTCCTGCCTATGTCCCTCCCGCCTACATGTGATCAAGCAAATCTGAGCAGCTGGGTCAAACAACCTTGTTTAGGGGAGCAAAACATGTAGCTTGTTATATTCCATGAACAACAGCCTCCATTATTCCAGGAAGTAGTGCAAGGGGCTTATAGGTTCAAGGCAATTTTATTTTATAGATCTCTTAGGCACGGTAATTAAAACTTAAGACAAAACTTTGGCTTTCACAGGAAAATCTGAAGAAATATGAGTTCAGAGCAGGAAGATTTCACAGTGAGTGACACGAGAGAAAATCTCCATGGTATTTGTGATACCAGAGGATGGCCACCCTGCTCCTGAGTCCTGAAGGACACTTGATTGTTAGTCAGGAGAAGAACAAGCTGCCTAGAAGGAGGACACTTTAAGGATAGTGGAAGCAAAGGCAGGAAGTTCAGTGTACCGTGTGTCCAGATGGTTTATAAGTAGTAGGTGGAGATTAAGTAGGAAGGGATTCAGGAACTGGATAAAGAAGGGCTTTGATTTCAACAGGAAAGAAGTTGGAATCCATCCAAAATGATAAGACATGGACGAACAGTGTAGGATTTATAGCAAGGGTAGCCCACAGCTATCAGGAGCACACAGTATAGCACAGTGCCTAAGAAGACCTGTCTAGAATGGGTTTAAATCTTGGGCTTGCCAACTAAGAGTTATGAGGTGGGTGAGTTATTTAACCTCTAAACGTAAATGTCTTTATCTACAAAATACCTGCCTGGTATAGTCGTTGCTGTGCAATAAATGGAAGCTGTTACTGCTACTGCTGGCTTCTACTCCCACTTCTTGAACAGTGTAATTGTAAACTGGATATCACAGAAAATGGCAGGGTAAACTATGTATGGAAAATTGACTGGGCTAGAGGATAAAGGAAGTGTTGGAGAGTTCTGTGTTTTAGACATGTTCTATGTTTAGCATGATGAGGAGAGATCAAGTAGATTCATATCAGTTTGTGAATGACCCAACTTGTTTTCTTGAGTAGTCAAATATGTACATTAATGAGCTAACTACCTTGAAAAATGATATATACAACACAAGGTCAAAGGTAGCAAGTTTGGTACACATGCTAATATTTGAGTAAACATCTAGTAAAAGAATATTAAACCACTGTGTGAGAAGGAGAGCCCTTAGTATGAGAAAGTAGAGTCATAAAATTAAAAAGGTAAGGATAGAGAGCTGGCCAAGCCCTTGAAGGCATTTGACATCTGACTGTATACGTCTGGCTTAAATTCCTTACTGCAAGTGAAGGAAGAAGGAATGAAAGGATTGTACTAAGTTGCCTTCTGACCCCCACACACTTGCACCCAAGCACAGAGATACACACACATGCAAATAATACTCTATGGTATTAGGAAACTAAACAGATGTCGAAGTAGATTCTGGAAAAGATTTCCAATGTTTAGGGCTCGGTAGAGTGTTCATTATATGCTTTCTGCTTGAAAGGGCATGTTTCTTTTCAAGTGCTTCTTTTTAAAATATCGGGAATATTTTCTAAGTAGAATTGTTTTACCAACTTTTTATAACTTCCAAATTAAGTCTATAGGATCAATACATATATTTCGTGCGTGCACACACACACACATACATGTACGTGCACACACACATTACTTATGCACATGTGCCAGAGCATGGACCCCCCCATTTTCTACACACATATTATAATAATTTTTATGTCAAGTATTTCCAGAATCAAAGTCATTTGTAATTCTGATTGCCAATGAGATGTCAGCGTTGCTGAGGCTGTGACATCTCCACAAGGATGAGCAAGCAGAAAGCCACTAACAATCTTCAGAGGTAGTACACACCTTCTTCTGGGCATGGAAAGAGTGTGTTTTCCCAGAACTTGCCAGACTCACCATGTTTCTAAACTACATGCAGACTGCCATCCAGTCATTTTGACTCTTGCTCTAATGAATGACCCGAGAGAACAAGTAGATAAGGAGGACTCTGGGTGAACCAGCAGCCAACAAAACACAATTCATTGACTACACCCAGAGAGTTCAGCTGGGGAGCCCCCAGACGTCCTCAAGAGTGTCGCTCAAGGATATAATAGAAATATATGTAATAAAGCATCTTAAAATAAATCAACTAGAAAGGATCAGCTTCACTATCCTATTGAGAAAAGAATACATGAGGCAACACAGCCTTCCCATTGCCAGCTCTGGAACAGGGGATACAGTGGCTGTCGTGGAGGGAGAGGGACTAAGGACAACAAGCAAAGCTGTGCTCCCCTGACACCCCACAAGTGTGCGCCCCTTGTTCATATCTTCGATAAACTTCCAGGGACGGGAAAAGACAGTGTTTATAAATTATAGAACACAGTTGTTAATTGTTTTGGCTGATAATTCATTCTTTCTGTGTTTGTCATACATCTGTTAAAGGATGTTACATAATAGTGTTCATATCATCTGTCCCTATAACCCTCTGCACGACTAAAGGCATCTCTTGCTCTCAGGCTGTTAAGTATTATGATTACTGCGGCAAGAAGGAATAAATGTTAAGATAATTTGTAATAGCCTGTAGTTATATTTTGTGTGCTGCCTTGTGACATCATGATAATTAACTTTACTGGCAAGGACTCTTTGTTTTAGTTCCACAGCAGAGACTGTCAGCCCAGGAGTCCTCTATGATGGAGGAAGGACATTGGTTAATTATAATAAAGAAACTGCCTTGGCCCATTTTATTGGTTAGAACATAGGTGGGTGGAGTAAACAGAAGAGAATGCTGGGAGAAAGAAGCTGAATCAGAGAGTCGCCATGGTTCTCCCACTCCAGACAGACGCAGGTTAAGATCCTCCCTGGTAAGCCACCTCGTGGGCTACACAGAATATTAGAAATGGGTTAGATCAATATGTAAGAGCTAGCCAATAAGAGGCTACAGATAACGGGCCAGGCAGTGTTTAAAAAAAATACAGTTTCTGTGTAATTATTTTGGGACATAACCTAGCCATGTGGGTGGCTGGATGCTGGGGACGCAGCCTGGGCGATCCTATCTCAACACCTCTATAGGCCCGCCCCCATGTTTTACAGTTTTCCAATGCATGAGGTACATGCCGGTGGTAGAAATAGAAAAGAGAAACAAACATATGAAGGAAAAGAACAATTTGTGTTGAAAACCATGCCTAAAGAACTGGACAGAGTCTATATAAATTTTGAGTAATATATGGCAATTAATTTTTGAGGAATAGTAACTTATTCTTATTTATTTCAAAAATAATTTTAATATTTCTATTAAAACCTAATCAAATCTATTTTTCAAGTAAAGGACAATCTCAATATCACCTTCAAAAATCTATTTTCCCGTGTATTAAAAGAAAATTCAATTTACACCGATTCTTGTTGAATTTACTTAACTCTACACAGTTTCATTTTTCAAGTACTTTAATAATATTTTCATGGCCTCGATACTTTCATAGTGGTATTAACCATATAGACGAGTTCCCAGCAGTTCACTGCTTAGTGCTATTGAAAAAAAATTTCAATCTTCTATTTGTTTTTTTTTCTGGCTACTCTCTCTAACAGGCTGTAAATGTTTAATAAAATACCCTCATGGCTGCACCTTGAGAACTAAACCTTATCCTAATTGCTTTGATGCATGGGCTAGCAGGATAATTGATTGACACTAAGACTACTCAGTAAACAGCCAGCTAACAGAATTAGATTAATGAAAACATATGGTAATTACAGCTGTGCAGAACAACTTGAAATCTACAATGTAGCTTCAGGGTAAATAATCAAAAGTCTGATCAAAGAGCAATTAGACTTAATAAAGTCTTATTGTGCAATTAGGATTAAGAGAGCCTGAAAGATAAGATTGTAAAGTTTTAAAAACACATCTGATGAAAGACTCACTGCATTCTGTCAAATCTCTATTCTAACATTATGGAGTAATTGCATTTTTAAAGAAGATTATTTCAAGTATGTTTTATGACATTGCTTAAGAAATGTTTATTGTAGGGATCTTTGTGACTTATGGTAATTTTTTTTTTTTGCAACATGTTCGCCTTAACTGGTGAAATACTGTGGAGAATGAACCAGGAACCTTGGCCTCTGGCATGGCTTTCTGGTGGAAAATTAGATTATGTAACTTGAATAGAAAAGTTTTTTTTTTCTCGTCACTTAGGGAGAGAAAGAGAGAGGAAAGAGAAGCACAAATGATGCAGAATTATAATATGAAAAATAAAAAATAATTTCAAAGTAGATTCACAAAAGTTGAAGGAAGAAATGGTTACTTTTTGAATATTCAGAGATGCTGTTAATTACTTCCCAAATTTTATAAATTTGAAGAATTTATTGTATGTGCTTAAATCTGGAAGTGTTTTTGCTTTGTTATACTTCCTGTACTCACTCCTATAATATTGTCTTCATAAATGAAAGTGTGTATTTGGTTTTTCATCTCATTGCCTTCTTTCCCAGAAGAATTAAGCCGGAAGGAAAACTATAAGTTATAAATTACAAACACTGGCCTCTCAACTCTTAGCTTGATTCAGGAGGCAATAATCTAAGCTCAAAGGCCACACAGAGCAGTTACCACTGTAGTCAATCCATCCACACATATCTTTAAATAACAAAGCAGCCCGGTTAATAGGTTCCTCTGTGTGCAGAACCAGGATTTGAGGCACTGTCAGAATTAGAGAATGGGTGTGCTGGAAGTATGTGTGCTGTGACCTCAGCCACTTTAGAGGTTTTCTTTGGTTTCCCTAGTGCATTGGGCTAAGTAAATTCTAGTTTGTGTTCCACCTTTCTGGAGGGAGGGTCACCTGGACATTTGGTCTAAGAAGCTTATCACTGGGCATCTGTCCCATACTTCCCCCTCACTTCCTGTCCACTGCTTTGTGCCACCTCTGTTGTCAGTGAAGAGCAGGTGGCTGAGAAAGGAAACTGTTTGAGAATTTGACAAGGCAAGGGTGAACATAGTAGTAGTAGGTGGCGGAGCCTCGGCATGCACACTAAGGGATGATAATGATTAGAGGGCACCTATGAGGTTTTCGAGGAAAGTAAAGAACTTGATGCTAAAACAGCCTCTACAGTATGAAGATGAGTGTGGTGTCTGTCAACAAATGAATGGTGGGCGATTCAAACATAGATAATGGTTTTCCCCAAACCACACAGACCTCATAAGCTTTTTGACTTAACCCAGATTGCCGTGATACTTCACTTTCCCTAAAGCCCAGCCCCAGCCTTCCCCGCCCACCCTACCACCTCCTCCTGTTCTTTTTGTTTTGTTTTATTTATTTATTATTTATTTGTTTATTTTATTAAAGATTTCTGCCTCCTCGCCATCGCCTCCCATTTCCCCCTCCCTCTACCGATCAAGTCCCCCTCCCTCATCAGCCCAAAGAGCAATCAGGGTTCCCTGACCTGTTCGGGAAGTCCAAGGACCACCCACCTCCATCCTGTTCTTGATCTCCACTAGTGTCTACAATCTTTGTAGTACTTTCTGGTTCTCATCTTTAGACTCGTGGTTTTCTCATGTGCTCAGTTGTTTTCCTGTTTCTCTCTACGGGAGGGCGTGAAAATGTTTTGTTTGCTATTGTATAGCCCAGTGTCTTATGGAGTAGTGAAACATCCATAATAGGCATTTATTAACTGACAATTCATTTACTATGTCAAGTGTGGTCTTTTCACCCTTTTATTGAAAATACACCCTGATTACAGAACCCCTCCCCCTCCTCTTTCCAGATCCTCCCCTGCATCCTTTCCCATCCAGATCCACTACCTTTCTGTCTCTCACTAGAAAAGAGCAGGCTTCTAAGAGATAACAATGAAATATAACAAAATACAATATTAATAAGGTAAAACCAAAGCCATCAAGCCAAATTTGGACAAGGCAAACCAACAAAAGGAAAAGAGAACAAGAGAAGGCTCAAGAATCTGAGTCCCCCTTGTTAACACACTCAGGAGTCCCACCAAAATAGTAAAGTGAAATCTGTACAATAAATGCAGAGCAGACTCCCACAGGCTCTATGCATCTGGCTTCAGTCTCTGTGAGGTCATATGGGCTTTATTCAGTTGATTAGAAGACCTTCCTTTCCCGGTATCTTCTATCCCCTCTGGCGCTTACACTCTTTCCTTCTCCTCCTCTTCTGGCAGTTCCCTGAGTTATGAGGGAAGGGATTTGATGGAGACATATTATTAAGAACAGTGTGTTCCAAGGTCTCTCTCTCTCTCTCTCTCTCTCTCTCTCTCTCTCTCTCTCTCTCTCTGCAAAGTATCTGACTGTTGATCACTGTATTTTTACTCATCTGCACAGGAAGAAGCTTCTCTGAAAATGGCAGAATAAGGCACTGATCTATGAGTGTGCTTAGTGGTAAGAAATCAAACTACCTCTATCTGAAAGACATGCATTGAATGCAATAGAAGTTATAGAGATAATGTAATAAAACCGAATACTCAAAATAAAGGGTTATAGTTTCTTATTCAACAATAATGCAAAAATTATTATTATCATTATTCTAAATACTATTAAACACTTCAACCTCCAAATATTTTTATAATGATTTGATTAACTTGTGTCCTGTCTCGATGTACTTTTACTTCATGTGTCTCTAATTGCTAAAGATGTTGGGGCATTTTGTATATATTTGTTAGACATTTGTGTTTCTTCTTTTGAAGTGTTAGGTTCATTTACTCACATATTTATGAAATATTTACTCCTCTGGTATTTAAATGCCTGTGCCATTTATTATTAACATCTCCAAGATAAATAACTGGTTCAGCGTCTCTTGCATCATTGTACCTGTCTCTTCACTCTGATGACTGCTTTCTTCACTGTGTGATAGCTTTTTATTTTAATTTTATGTGATGTCATTTCTCACTTCGTGCTGATATTTCATAAGCTATTTGGATTCTATGAAGATTTGCAGAAAATACTTACCTATAGCTATACCTTGAGGTGTTTCCTCATCTTTTCCACTAGAACTTTTGCCTTCAGATCTTAAAGAGTTTGGCTCATTTTGAGTAGGTTCCTGTGAAGGGTGAAATACAGGGGTCTAAGTCCAGTCTTCTAATCATGACTATCAAGTTTTCCCAGCACCATTTCTTAAAGAGGCTGTCATTTCTGAACGCGTGTTTGGATGTTGTGGAGAGGAATCAGAGGCTTTAACTGAATGACTTTATTTCTGTGGTTCCAGCATTGCTGTTATTTCTAGGGATTATTTTGCTTCCATTAGAATTCTGGGTTTATATTTTCAAATTCAGTGAAAATATCACTGGGATTTTTATGCAGAGTTGACCACAGATCACTTTTGTAGTATGGTTGTTTATACAGTATTGATCATGCTGTTCCATGTCTTTAAATCTTCTTGTACTAGCTTCAATTTCTTTCATATTTGGTAGATTATAAAGGTTAAACAGCTACCTGTTAGATTTGCTCCTAGGTGTCTTCATTCTTTTTTGAGATTACAAAATGAATTGCTTTTATTATTTGCTTCTCTGTAGATTTTTACTAATTTTCACTGATTTTTATGCTGATGTTGTATCCTGCAACATTAATAATTAATTTTATTAAATGTAAAATCTTTTGGTGGACTATCAGTGCCTTCTCAACAGAGGATCATATCAACTGAAAGAGGATCAGTTGACTTCTTCTTTCTTAGTATTGCTTTTATTCCTTTTCTCATTGTGAATAAATTTTCAAATGCTGTACTATACAAATCAGATTGGAACTGAGATCTCTGTTGTTCTGATCATAAAGTAAACATTTTCTGGTTTTCACAGTTTAGTGTGAGTTTGGCCACAGGTTTCTTACATGCATAGTATTCATTATAGAGGAATATACTTTCTTTCTGGTTCATCAAGACTTAAATATAGAAGAATGATGGATTTAATCCAATATTTCTTCTATGTTTATCAAAAAAAATCATGCAACTTTTGTCCATCATACCATTTATGCTCAACATTACATTTATCAATTTTCATGTATTAAGTTCTTCTTGTGCTCCTCTTACAATACTGACTATAGCAGGAATCCACGAGAGTCTGGGAGAAACTCAAAAGAATTCACTTAGATGTATAATAGGGGTAAACACTCCCTGATACAGGACAGGTTAGATGTCTCTGCAGTTGTTTGGCCCAGGGGGAAAGAGCACTGACAACAAGCCACCTGCCCTGCTTGTACCTTCCAAGTATGTAAGAGAGCAAGAAAGTAAAAACCCTTCCCCCACCCCAAGGTCTTCAGTTGTCACTTAGCAGACAAGACCACGCCCTAGGACCAGAGCCCCAAGGCCACAGGCAGAATGATTTCCACAGCCTATGATCATGGTCTGTAAATATTTTTCCATCGCTGTGCACCGAGCACATGGTCTATAGTTTTCTTTCCAGGTCGTGCTTCTGTAGTTTTGGTGTCAGACTGATACTGGATTCTTAAACTTTTCGGACACATTTCTTATCTTTCTAATTTATGGGATAATCTAAAATGTATTTTATGATATTTCTTAAACCTCTGATAATGTTCAGCAATGAAACTGTCTACTCAGACTTTTTTTTTTTGGTTGGAGACTTCATAAATCTCATTATTTATTATTCTTTATTATTCTTTATAGATTGTGTCTTTTAATGGTTAACTTTAGCAGTTATCAATAAATTATTTATTCTATACTATGTATTTTATTGAATATGCTTTAAAAATTATCCTTAATGATATTCGGTCTTTCAACTGTATCTACTGTAATATTCTTTGTACATATCTAATTAAAAATTGGATCATCTCTTACTTTCAGATAATTTAATGAATGTGTTGACATTTTATTCAATTTTTTAAAGGAACTGATTATTTCATTCAGTTTTTATACTTTTTGTTTAGAATCTCTTATTATTTCTAACTATATTGTTTAGTATTTCTTTTCTTCACAAGTTTTTGATTTGTTTGTTTTGTATTTATAAAAATTTGATATTTACCATTAAGCTATTTATTTGAGCATTCTTTGACTTTTGTAATGTGAGAACTCAACAATTCCAAACTCATTACTCATATAAACATTGGAAGTTTTTCATCTTTTCTTACAGATTAATAGACAAATGAGTTTGTTAAAAATAATGGCTGCTAGAATTAAAGGTAAATAAATGGTATCAAAGTTAGATCCGGTTTATTGATAGGAAATAGAGATTGCAATGTAAGAATCCCAGTGAGAAGAGCAACATGTGGTCAAGGCATTAAGTTCTGAGTTGTAAGTCTTGAATCAGCATAGAATTGAGTTTCCCAAGGTTGCTATGGAATGTGTCAGTCACCAGAGGGAGGCACTCAGTACTCGGTTGTGTGTTGCTGCTGCTGTGTACTTCTATTACCTGACATAGTGTCCTGGCTTCTGAACCTGTCTAGGTTTATGAGCCCCAAGAACACCCCTTTCTAGTACCTCTGAACCCACCAAATTGTCTTACAAACAAGGATCCCCATTTCTACAATGGAGTGAGTTGAAATTTTCCATTTTATTAGCTGATTATTACTCTATTCATAACTATGCTGATGACCTTCAGTTTCTGGACAAAACAAAACATAAATTTGCTTTGATTCTCTTCTGGATTGTGGCATGGTATCTAAAAGATATAAAAGACACGAAGTGTTGTCTCTTGTCCAGACCAACTTTTAATACTTACTAGTTATACATCTTGATCACATTTAAATCATAGAAGAATAGATTAGGAATATAATCTATATTAGTAGCATATAAGTTTTATGTTATATGAGAAGAAAAAGAAATATATTGGACTAAAGTAGCATTTTAATAAAATACATTATTTTCATATTAAGTACTCATTCATAATTTAATATTAGATAAAGTATTCCTTACTTCATTTTATTATATCATAAAATGATCCCAAGTTATAATACAGACTTTCTTATTTTTAGTGTTCTCACAAACTATCACTAAATTGATACATGATAACTTTCTTAGCCATTCCTCTCTTATTTAACATATAGTTTATTTCAACTTCTATTCTCATTTTAATGGTTAATGAACATCTTTGGGAATATAATTATCAGTGTAGGATTTTTTTCCTTAAGATATAAACCTATGATAGGCATTCCTAGATCAAAAGCTAAAACCACTTCTATGAATTTTTATATTCTTTCAAAAAAGGTGGTATTATGTCATAATGTCTCTTTCAGAATCATTCCACCTTTTCTGTCACTGGGTATATTTTTCCCATACATAGAATATATGGAAATATATAAATGTTAATTGTTTACATTTGTTTGAATAGAGTAATTTCTAATTAATAACAATAACCTTGCAGAATTACAATACTTGGATTTGTACATTTATATTTTTAAAGATATCAGTTATATACTATCATTTTAATTCTTGTAAGGAATCAGCATATTATCATTTGATCTGTATATTGTTCTAGTCTGGGTAGTGTCTATGGTGTTTAGTTTATATAAGAAGTTTCAGCTTTATTATATAAAGTTTTATATAAATGTTTTCATTGCATAAATTGTAAAGCTCTTAGACTACATTAGTGGCCACAGTTTTGGGCAGTACAATCACAGTACACTTGTAAAAATCAAGTTTGTTCTCTGCTTGTTTTGTAGATAACCTGAACGCTTGGTTTCATTATCTGTGAAAAAACAACTGTGAAAATACAATGAGCATTAGCTATACAATACGTAGTTCTGACCTTATCACAGTCCAAGTATTTAATGAAATTTAACTTATCAATCAAGTCTGGGTGAACTACTATTTTAAGGTATAAGAGAAATAAAATAATAAATTAACTTATTTTTCTTATGTTATCCTCTTAGAGGATATTTTTTGAGTTGTTAGGATTTAGGGACCCTGGTAGTCTGAATATAATTGACCCAATAATCTCATAGGGAGTGGCACTATTGAGAGATGTGCCCTTGTTGGGGAAAGTGTATCACTGTAAGAGCTGGTTTTGAGGTCACTTTTGCTCATGCTTGACTCAGCGTGACCCTCAGCCCACTTCCTGTTGCCTTCTGATCAAGATGTAACCAATACCATGTCTGCCTGTATGCCGCCATGATCCCTGCCAGCTAAATTAAATGTTTTCCTTTATAAAAGTTGCTATGGTAATGGTGTCTCTTCACAGCAATAGAAATCCTAACTAAGACAGGTATTTTCATTGCAGGAATAAGATATGGAAGAATAAACTCTTCAATAAGAATACTAACCATATAAACATGAATGCGCTTTAGCTATAAATGGTGGGGATCAAGGCTGTTGTTCACGAGTGTCATGACAGCACTTAATTCTAGCTTCTGTTATTTTGACACAAATATCTCATTTGATGCAGTGTGTTTCAGCTGGTTTATACTGGAATTTAGTGAATATGGCCTCTTCTTCCAGAATGGTTAGTAAGGATCTCTATAGACGTGTTGTGATATGCTGCTGTTTCGAGCATTGTTGTAGTTGTCTCTTAAATAGCTCTGTATGTGTGTATAAAATAAGCTTCTCTCTATATAGTAGAATACATTTTTTTGCATTTATCTTGGAACCAACATATTTTCTTCCGTATAATTATATTCTATAACCATCATCCATTCATGTAGCACTCCACAGTTCTGAAAAGCAACTTAACAAGCATTCATTTTCTCGTTGGCTAATAAATGTTGCATATACACGCATGGGTGTCATAACAGTGATCAACTGTCATGCTGCTCTCTTTATCCTTAGCATAAAATGATTTTAATAGCTGCCACTTTTTACTATATTTATGCTTTTTCAAGCACCCTCACAGTTTGAGAGAGTACTTCTTTTGATATTCAACTCAAGCCCATGAATATCTCTAACTTAAAATTTGAGAACTGAGATCCCAAGATATTAAATGTAATTCCCTATGATCGCCTGAATGTAAGGTAAAACGGGTTTAGAAACCTTTTGACTAGCTATCAGCTTTGTTCTTAGCATCTAAACTTGTTGAACTTTGGTCTTGTATACTTACCAAGAGAGAGGTGAGATCTGCTTTTTTTTTAATTGAAAAAAAAAACAGATAATTTTGTTGAGAAACTTGCCAAGAAGATTTTTTTATGAAATAACAAAAAATAGGGGCAAGAATATGGGTTATTTGGTTAAGATCACATACTGTTCTTGCAAGAGGACCCAGGTTTGGCTCCCATCACTCTTGTCAGTCAGTTCACAACTGTCAACAACTTCAGCTTCCATGAATCAGATGTTTCTGGCCTCTTAGAGCACACTCACTGATCTGCACATGAACCCCTAACCCCACATAGACATACACACACACACACACACACACACACACACACACACAGAGAGAGAGAGAGAGAGAGAGAGAGAGAGAGAGATTTAAAATAACATAAATCAATTATTTATTTTTAACATTCAATTATTCTGTAAGTCCTATTTTTCTGTTAAGGTAGAAAGAAAGAAAAGGCTTACAGAATCTACTAATGTCACTTCCAATAGTGGCTCGGTGAAATGGCTGTGTGAGCAAAGGCATTGCAGCAGAGATTACAGTCTAAACTTGATCCCTCATAGCCCTGTGGTTGAAAGAGAAGCCTGACTCCTAGAAGCAGTCCTCTGGCTCTCACACTGTATTGTGGTATACACACAACAAATAAATGAATATGCAATAAAATCGTTATTATTAATATAAAAATATGGAATTCCAGTAATTCACCATCCTGTAACTCGACCATGGCCATAAAGAACATGCAGATGAGTAGCAACAGGATGACGTGGGCAGGAAAAGCTCAGAAGTAGGGCATTTCACTCTACAAAGTGAAGAACTGTCAATCATTCAAGAGAGAGAGAGAGAGAAAAGGAACTGTAGGAATTGATTGACGTTCATAGCCAGACCTACCTTGAATCAATTTCTGAGGCAGGCTGCTTGCTGTCTGCTGCTCTGTTGAGGGAGATTCACTTTGCATTTCTATTGCTGCTGTTTCAGTGAGAGAATTGCTGACAAGTATGGGAGCATTTAAATACCTTATCAATAATCAGACTCTCCTTTTGACATTATATTTTTATTATGGCTTACTTCATAACCAACAGAACCTAAAGTTAGGGTCATACATCACCTTCCTTCTTGCCAAACATATTTTTCTTTGTTGCTTGTAAAATATGATGTGGTCGCACACTCAGGCATCCATCTTCCAAAGGGATTGACCGCCAAAACATGTGAAAGGAGAGTGATTGTCATCTGTAGGTAATGACGGAAGTAACAATAAGGAAAAGGCTACTGAAGTTCTACATTTTTTACATTGAATACGGTAACATAAACTGTGTATTTTTTGTTTACTCAAAGTTGAATGCTTATGGAAACAAAGTAATAGTTATATTGTCATAGGGTAACATTCACTTTCATAATGTAACTAGTTATTAGATATTCAGCTAGACATAATCACGAATATGAGGCACAATTTTGATATAAAAACTCATAAATCAAATTGAGTCTTCATGGAATAACTGATTATAATGCAATAGTGTTAGATAGTCCCAATATGTTTATATGTTTTTTTTATTTATTTCAGTTTCATCTACTGGTAACTCAGCAGGAAGTTTAAAATTTGTCTCATAAAGCATTGGTTTGTATTGTTATTTTTCTGGAACAAATAATTCTTAAACGTAGAAAAATAAATTTCCAACTTCTACTCTTTGTTATTTTTGATAAGCTCTTTAGAATATCTCTCACAAATCTTGCTAACTTTTCTTCATTTTTTTTTTCTTGTAGTTGAGGGGCAGTGCACTGCCTTGTCTTATCCAGGTATAGCAGCAGTCTACCATAGAGCAGGAAGCAGAGGGAGCACATCTTCAATGATTGACATGAGGGAGAGGGAGCAAGCTGACAGTTGCCAGAGCTGTCCACTCTTAACAGCCCTCTCCTCCAGCAATGTTCCACCTCCTAAAGATTCCATAGTTCCTCCACATGTGCCCACAGCTGGAGACCTCTGCAGGTCTTTTCTCATTCAAACTCCTATAACTATGAACACAAATTGAACAGAACTATAAAGGCAAAATTCAGTATGAGAAACACTGGTTTAGATAAACCGAAAGATGTCTTCTGTTTATACCATCCATTCTAGAAACTTTAGTCCACCATGGGATTCTTTAGAAAAAAAAAAACAAAATGTGCTTGCTTAATCCTTAATATTTTCTTTTCTGATATTACTCCCTATTGGCATCAGCAAAGTTTGGAACTCTTCTAGCTAAGATTAGACTCCCTGATATTAAAGCAAATACTCACTACCTCCAGTGTCATCAGAAAAAAAATCTTTGTTCTTAGAAATACTGAAGGTGGGGGTTCAGAAAAGGCTTCTCCTACTATCAGGGACCTATTCTGTAGCAGTTAGAAGTTTAGCTTTTGTTTGTTTTTGTCTATAAATAATATAGATTAGAAAAAGAGAGCAAAAAGATTAAGTCCCTCTTATCTTTACTATCATTGATATAACTTCATAGCAAATTACTTCAATGATTATGCTCAAAACGTTTATGCAGCCCCTAAATCAGGCATGGGTTAAGACCGTGATTTTAGAAAAGAAGCCATGATGGTCTAAGACAACTAGACCTTTCTTTCCTGAGATCCACCTGGACAGAAACTCTTACTTTCCTTTACCTCAAAATGTGACTCTCTGGAAATGAGACCACACTAGCATAGCTAACTGAGCTGGCTAGCATGTGCTTTTATAAGAATCTAGTGGGTCCCCAATTCAATATTATTAATGTCCTCATAAAAAGGGCAAAACTTAGAAGTCAAATCAAAAATGCATATATAAGATGATGTGAAGATATCCAGAATGGATGTGGCTACCCAGTAACCATCCAGACACCTTAGTCTTCCTAAAAGGACAATTCTGCGGACATACTCTTCGATGCTGTGCAGCTCATACTCACAAATTCAAGACAAGAAACGTCTGTTCTTTGGACCTCCCAGTCTGTGGTCTTTGGTTTAAACAACACAAGTGGATTTATATAGAGTTTAAATGTGGAAGTAAGGATGTTAGATTCTGGATAGGCACCTGTCCATTTGCCAGACAGAATTCTCCTTCAGATTTGGCGCTGTCCGAGCCATCACTGACACAACAAGCAGTTTATGGACAGTCTCCCTCAGATGACTCCCTCGAGGTCTTGTGACCTCACAGCAGAACCTTTAATAACATTTTGGTGACCCTGCTTTTACTGTTCCAGTTTATTTCACTTCAACCATAATAAGCAAAGATTGGAAGAAATTACAAATATTTGGAAAGATAAAAGGCAAGGAAATTACTTTGAAGCACACTTTATAAGATCCTGTAAGGTTAGCCAAACATTTTGGGCAAAACTGTCTAGGTTTTTAAAGTGGATGTTCAAAACAGATAATATAGAAAATTGAAATGAATCTTCCTAAGATTACTCCTGCCATTACATCTGTTCTTTGAGGATAGGCTAATGCAATTTATACTGCTTCATCCTCCTGAGGAGAGGTCAGAGCTTTTAAATGGCTCTCACGATAGTGAAGAGTCAAATTGCTCTTGTTGATAATTAGTTCAGATGTTACTTCAAATTGACTTTGGTCCTGTGATTGAATCAAGAAATCCAAAGCTGAGGGAATCAACTGTGTGAATGCTCCCCAGTAGAAACACTAGATTACCATTTAGATAGTGCCACAGCAAAGGAATTTAGTGTCCACACTCAGTCTCTGCTTCACAGATCAGGCGGTGGTGGTGCACGCCTTTAATCACAGCACTTGGGAGGCAGAGGCAGGCAGATCTCTGTGAGTTTAAGGCTGATCTTGTCTACAAATTGAGTTCTCGGACAGCCAAAGCTAAATAGAGAAACCCTGTCTTGGAAATAAAAATAA
Organism: Alexandromys fortis; assembly: GCF_014885135.2. Classification (NCBI taxonomy): domain Eukaryota; kingdom Metazoa; phylum Chordata; class Mammalia; order Rodentia; family Cricetidae; genus Alexandromys; species Alexandromys fortis. Next base: position 2,986,599 of record NW_026067923.1, read on the forward strand.
AAAATAAAATAGAATAAAATAAAAATAAACAAACGATCAAAAAACTGGTCAGTTTCTGCTTCTCACAAAGCTCAGATTCAATACATTAAATAGTTATGACATGCCCAACCAAATCTGTGAAAATGAACACCACTGAAATTTTTTGTTTGTTTTATTTTTGCTTCCTCAGTTTAAAGTTCCTGTCTGTATGTGTTAATTCAGCTTGTCTTGGCAGAATATTATCCTTTGTATCACACCATCGACACATCCCTCATTTTCACAGTCCAGCAGTCATCAGGGTCTTGCCCTTTGGAAGCTGTGCAAAATGAACCATGCAGATCAGCTCTGCCTAGTAGCTACTTACTAGAACATTGGGAACACTACACAGTGTTTCAGTTGGATTTAGCAAGTGACTTAATTCTCATTGCTTATTATTGCTTTTTCCAAAAAGGAGGTTAATACTTCCTAATTCTCACTTGCATTTTTAACTAATGAAATGATCAACTGTGATTAAGGCTTTACACTCAAATACAACTAGGACTTTTCTTAATCACTTCTTATATCTTGAAAAGTTCAGTTTGGTCATGTGACTTGAACAGTAATGAGAGAAATAGCCCAAAAGCTCATCCTTTTTTGCTGCAAAATAAATAAATAAATAAATAAATAAATAAATAAAAAATAAGAAATTATGAGCCCACTGTTTAAAGGAGCTGTAGTTCCTAGAGTGCATCCTGTACATTATTCCTAAATAGACTGGGGGACATAAAGTTGGATGCATATAGAAAAGGAGAAATGGGCTCAAAGTCCCCTCCATCCCATGGAGGAAATTATTTGCCATTGATACCTGTTTGGAAATGGAAGAACAATTTTTCCAATGGAGCATCTCTGGATACCAACCATGCCATAGGCCAGAGCATTGGCCAAAAGCAATTGACCAACAGAAAACAAACCCCATGTTTCTTTGTGTGCTTTTTGCTTTGATTTGCTTTGATACTTACTGTCTTATTGTTTTTTTTTTTTTTTTTGCTTGTTTGTTTGTTGATTAGTTTTTATTTCAGTTTTGTGGGGTTTTCTTGAGAGATAAAGAGAATATAAAGTAAGGTGGGTAGGGGGTCTGGGAGCAATCAGAGAAGTTAAAGAATATGATCAATATATATATAATATATGTATATATATATTCATATAAAATTTAAAGAATAAAACAGATTACACACACAGTTGAATCTTACTTCTCAGGTTGCTGAGACCTAGAGACACACACTTGGCATCCTTATGTGGGGTATTAGTTGAGCAACCAGCAGACCCTATGTCTAACGCCCTTTCTCCATGTGAGTGCAAGTTCTGTTTGAGTTGGGGATCAAATGATAATCTGAGTCATTGCCTTAGGTTTTCCAGCAGTCTCTGTTTCTGTCCAGCTACTAAGTGAACGATGAAACAATTCAAGTTACTTGGGTATCAAAGGAAGAACCAAGATGCAGGGCCTAATCCATTTCATGCAAGCCACCAGTGTTGATAAAAACATTTATCTCAACTGTCCAGTAGACTCTTTTGATGGCTTTTGGGACCCTATTCCTCCTACTGGGTTGCCTTGCCTGGTCTAAATACAAAGGGAGGTGCTTACTCTTACTGCAACTTGATGTGTCATGCTTTGCTGTTATCCATGGGAGGCCTGCCCTTTTCTGAACAGAAAAGAAAGAGGAACTGATTTGGGGGTAGAGGGAGGGGGAGGGGAGAGACTGGCAGGAGAGAAGAGGAGGAAGGGAAACTGTGATCAGTATGTAAAATAAGTAAATATTCAAAAGATTATCCCAACAGCGATAAATAACTCAAGCTGGAACATAGCTGCCTATAAGAAAGCTACCCTTTCCCTGCCTTTACTCTCTGACTGTTTCCCTATATTCCATCTAGCAACATTTCTACATTTCAAATCTGTTCTTTGAGAACTTTGTACCCTCCTCTTTTTTGTTCTCTAAAATCCACTGACTTGGTGGGAGGAGAGCCATTCACAAGAGCATGGACAGACATCCTCTGAATGAAAGACTCCTTCCCCTATAGCCATCACTTTGCCTGTATCATGACAACCTGAGTTTGCTTCTGCCTAGAAATAATCTCCAGCTAAGGAAAAGCTCTTGTCCTCTGGGAAGGTGACTTTAATTGGCTCAAATTTACTGTCCCATTTCCATCCTCTGGACAATACCTAAGTGGGAAAGTCAGGCTTTAATTTTCTCTTTATGTTTTCAAGACAGGGTTTCTCTGTGCAGCCTTAGCTATTTTGGAACTCACTCTGTAGTCCAGTCCAGGATTTAATTTTCTATGATATTTTTTCTTTTGTCTACATTTCCATGTTTTAACAGACATATTTTAATTATACTGATAGGTTGACTCAAGATACAGTCTTATCTGTTTCCTCAACATTTAAATGGCTTTATATATCTCCGATTGTGCATTTTAGTAGTACAATGTGTTTGGGCAAACTGAACAGAACATTTCTTTTAGAGTGCAATAAAAGATGAGGAAATTTGACAAGAACCCCTGAGTTTACAACCTTAGCTCCAGTAAACCAAACTCAATTATATTATAAAAGTTGTGTTATTTATTTATTTATTTATTTATTTATTTATTTATTTATTTCCTTTCCTCCTTTCCCTCCAACTCAATGCTTTGGCTTGAATCTCAGCATTTTTATGTGTTGGCCTCATCATTGGATAAGAATGTATAGAACAATGGGGAGATTTGAAATGATTCTTGATAAGATCCAGTCCCATACCGCTCCTTGGCCTTCCACTTTACCTGTGAATAGACTTGAATCACAATTTACCTGTGGACAAATTAAAGGTATAAAAAGAGAGGAAATTTATTGTTAATATTCATGCACATAAAAATACTTGTGTTTATATGTTGGTGGGTGGGCTATAGAATTAACCAGACTAGCTTTAGTATAAAATATTCAGCTTTAATAAGGGGAAAATAGGGGAAATTACAAAGACAGAGTTCCAGCGAAGCTCAGGAAACCAAGAGGAAGCGGGAAAGCACACCCACAAGATTTATTAGTAAATATTAGCCCAAGGGGAACATGCCCTACCAACAAGGCTGGGCTTCCCCTTCATCTCCCCTTTTTGTCTAAATAAGACAGAACCAAACCAAATACAACTATATACAATAGGAATAGATAATAAATATAAAATTACAAATAACAATATTAAGCAAGAAACATATAACGAAAGTTTTACTAAACATTCTATTTTAAGGAGTTTAAATAATGTAGAGAGTAACTACAATTATCTAATCTTCAACTCCATCAAAGATCTGAGAAGGGAAGTAATATTACTTAAGCAACCAGGAAGTACAAACAAGAAACTTCCAAAATGTGCAATAAATGTAGAGACAACTGACTACCTGGGCAATCACCCAAAGTCTCGTTAGCAATGTTGAGTCAACCAACTATGGCTAAGGCCTAACATAACTGACATACAATTATCAAAGGCAAGGAACTCTTTTAGAATTATCCTATCCTGTCTTGGCAAGATAAGGCAATCCTGTTTTATCCACTTACGGATATTCTTTATCTTTGTCAGTAGTTGAAGTATGGGCTTTTCTTTAACCAAAGGCCAGTTCTGCTAAGAAGACAAGTTCCCAGTGGAGTGTCTTTGGTGCTCAACATTCTCTCGGGAGTAGAGCCGTGTTGCCAGGAGTGATTGTGTCTCGTTAGCATGGAATTCTAGGTTAGATTAAAGGCCATTTTCTACAGCTTCCCCTTCATTTATATATAAATTTTTCATAAAATATATTGCCATATGTTATATAAACTATGATCTTATAAATCACCTTCTGATCTATTCTACTTAAAAAAAAAATCTGGTGGTGATCTACTAAACTAACCCATGACCAAATAAAAAAAGGAAGACTCAAATGAATAAATTCCATGTGATGTGGATTCAGGCCCTGCAACTAGACATGGCCCCTGCAGAAGTAATAGGGAGAATGTATAACCAAATCTTGTGGACCATATTTTGGAAGTTTCCAGTTTTACAAATGCATTGGATCTTTTATTTTTCCGTTATGTAACTCACGTATAAACTGCATGTTTATGGTCTAACTGCCATAAAAATCAAACATAAATGTCCCATGAAAGAATTATTTTTATCAGTGAAATAAGCTTATCTCTTCTACACACAATGTTGAATTTGTTCCAAAATACATAGTATAGTGACTTTTTATGCTGAGCAGTAAATGAGTCATTTTAACACACTTTCATGGTATGGTATGCTGTTTTGATTGTATTTCTTTTTTATATGACCAGAAAAAATGATACAGTATTTAAAGTATACATTTAGTCTATAGTTCTTTTCATAATAGGAACCTAAATATTTAATATAGATACTTATGCCAAGTAATACAATAATATTTGTGCTTATATTTTGAACAATTGCCTAAGAAAGATTGGGTTTATAGAAATCTTATGTTTTATTTTTCCTCTTGTTGAATGGACCTTAATGTTGCCCACTTAGGTTATTAAATGAAGGCAATCATAATTAATGATAGTGTGCCACAACAGGACAAGAGACTATTTAGTCCCCAAGGCAAAACAGTTTTCTATTATCATATTTTATTCTTATGTTTCTTGTTAAAATATGAAAGTAAATAGAAGAGAAACATCTTACAGGCATATTCATTTTTTTGATGTCACTGAGACATAGTTTAATGCTCTCATAATGACCAACCTATATACAATTGTAATTCCATATTCAAGGGATATAATATTTTCATAGAAATATCTTAATTATGTGACAGGAGCATATAAATAATCTTAAGAATTAATCCTTCCTGTATTTCCTTATCTGTGGCCAGGGCAACTCATCCATTTAGCTAATTCATCTGTTACTTGTGGGTTTTAAAAGATGTAGCAAGCTTGCTCTAAATGTTTGGTGCCAGCTATACTTGAGCAGAATATCCAGCTGAATTTGAACTTGTAAGTTTTTCTACTTTGTTCCAGAAGAAACACAGGCGACCAGAGCATGAAATAATTAGACCACTATTGCTTAACTAAAATGTTAAGTTTGCTATTGAAACTGCAGTTAAGAGATGGGGTTGCAAGTTTCCAATATGTTAATCCCCTCTGACTAAGTTTGATTATATTCAAAACAGAAGACAAGCAGACAGACAGGTTAAGAATATTTTTGAGTTAATTAGACACTTGATCACTCTCCAGGAATACTGAGGCGTCTGAGCTTAAGTCTGTTTATATTTGTTCTGAGCAGTGAGTTGCTCCTATCTGCTCTGTTCTGGTCCCTTTCTGAATCAGTGCTCATACTGATTCCAGTCCACTCAAACTTGTCGGCCTCGCAGTTGCTGGGAGGCCTCTGAACCCCGAATGAAGATGAAAGGAATGCAATTCATTTTCATACCCTGCATGTCTGTGCTGAGAACTCTCATTTATTGCTACCCATTACCCAGTCTTGTAAATGCTCTATGCCATTAGAGCCCAGAGTCTTAGTGGTCCCTGTCACAACAAAACACCCTTGCTTTCCTTCTCTAAGTGTTGACAATGGTCTCCATGTCAAAAGCAGGATTTCCTGCCAACATTCTCTATAGGAAGAAATATCTTTAAGAGTGACTTGCAATTCTAAATTTCTCCCTTAAAATAGCCTCTCCTGGATGTCACAGAGAAGCTGAGCTCCTTGTGACTAAAATTGTCATGTTTCCTCTTGAAGGAGGTGACTTTTCATAATAGAACTCACTGGTGGATTTCCTGGAACACAAGTACAATCTTCCCCCAAAGTGGTTTCAAAGATTTTTAAGAAAGTTTTTAGGTGAATGTTTTCTTCATTCCTAATATCCACCCAACAAGGTTTATACAACATGGAAACCAAATTTTATTTGAATTACTTGGTCATAAATAACCTTAGAGGAATTCAAGATGGTTTTTACCTTTGCAGTCCCTGAGTCAGTATTTTTTTTAGAAAAACTAGAAATGTAATTCCAACTATCCATCTTATAATAATTGAAAAATATACAGAGAAATAGGGCACAGAATAGAAGTTTCATTGGACATACATGAAAATAACAGTGATTAAGAGAATTCATGTAACGTATGCATAAGTTATAGCTGAAGGTTGTCTTCTCCTACTGTTGTAATATGAGCAGCAGGGCTGCATCCCCAGCACCCCGGCCACCTGCTAGCTTATGCCCTGAAATAATTACACGGACATTGTATTCTTTTAAACACTGCCTCTTCTTGGCTAACTCTCGCACCTGGCCTAGCCCATTTCTAATAATGTGTGTAAGCACCCCAAGGTGTGCTTACAGGGAAGATTCTAGCCTATGTCCATCCTGGGTCGGAGTTCATTGCATCTGCATGGGAGAGCGAAGCATGGCCTCTGCTCCAGAGAGCAGAGCTGTCGAGTCTGAGCTCACTTCCTATTCCTCCCAGCATTCTGTTCTGTTTACTCCTCCCACCTATGTTCTAACCTATCAGGGCAAGCAGTTTCTTTATTTAATTAACCAATGACTTTCCTCCATCATCCTACCACTTCTAAATTCCTTATAACACTGTGAAAAGTTAGCTTTTCAGTTGCCCTTAGAGCCAATTTAAAGACAAAGAGATCAATTTTCTTTCTATTACACCTTGTTTTTGCCCAACGATAATTGCGCAGCACAATTGCTGTTCTATACAGAGAAGTTGCTTCCATTGACATTTAACAGCCTCCAAAGAAGTTAAACCGCCTTTCCATTGAGAGTTATCAGCCTCCAAAGAAGGGGATCCACCCTGGGAGAACAAGCACTTTGCTAATAAACATTTTAAATAATGAGAATCTTTCCAAAAAAGAAGGTAAAATGTATTTTAAACTCAACTTCTAGAGTTCATTTGAAGAGATAACAACACTTCTATTTGGCGTGGTTAGTCTTTGGAGAGAGCGTTAGGAGGAAAAACTCAATCTGTATGTGTTCTTTCCCCATGTGTTGTCCCTTAAAAGTACAAAATTTGCAAGCGGGCCAATGCCCTTAACATTTCTTGACTTTTTCCAGGAAGCTTCTTGTGTTTTCTCTCTTGAATGCTTTTGCCTCCTGTTTCACACTCTTGTTTCTATAAGGTGGAATATAATCTTTTTTTTGATAATTATTCAGAATTTATTTATTTTCTTTTGGCAAATGGTACACAATACACATTTAAGTAAAATACTTAAAATATTAGAATTGAAAGGTACAAATATGGTTCAGTATTAAAGCCCATGTTTCTCTATGAAAATGGCCAGAGTTCAGACCCTAGCATTCTCATTCAGCAGATCACAAATACTTCTTTTTTTTAATTATTTATTTATTTATTTATT
>NW_026067923.1:2993915-3020926 GCF_014885135.2 Alexandromys fortis
CCTGTGGGAAGTCCAAGGACCACCCACCTCCATCCAGGTCTAGTAAGGTGAGCATCCACGAAACTGCCTAGTCTCCCACGAAACCAATAGGTACAGTAGGATCAAAAACCCATTGCCATTGTTCTTGAGGTCTCAGTAGTCCTCATTGTCCACTATGTTCAGCGAGACCGGTTTTAACCCAGGTTTTTTCAGACCCAGACCCGCTGGCCTTGGTGAGTTCCCGATAGAACATCCCCATTTTCTCATTGTATGGGTGCACCCCTCGCGGTCCTGAGTTCCTTGCTTGTGCTCTCTCTCATCCTGAGTGAGGTAAGCCAGACCCAAAAAGAGGAACATGGGATGTACTCACTCATATTTGTTTTCTAGCCATAAATAAAGGACATTGAGCCTATAATTCGGGTTCTTAGAGAAGCTAAATAAGAAGGAGAACCCAAAGAAAATCATATAGGCATCCTCCTGAATATTAACCATCATCAGGCGATGGAAGGAGACAGAGACAGAGACCCACAATGGAGCACCGGACTGAATTCTCAAGGTCCAAATCAGGTGGAATATAATCTTAAAGAAACTTGTGCACTGACCATTCTTCACTACTTGAATTGATGTAGAATAAACTCTAGTGTATAGTAGTGTGTTTTTCCACACTCAGCTTTTTTTTTCAGAACAGAGATCTATTTAGTTATTTGTATTTGCATAAGGAATAATAATTAACTTACACGCATCACCAAGTCTAGCTGTATGGGCAATGTCACAAACAACGTCGGCCAGGTGTTGAAACGAAAATGAGACCTGTGAATCAGGAGAAATTTAACTCCTCCCCCAAATTGGCGATGCTGGAGAGCAGTCAAAAGTAGCAGAGCTTCAATTAATCTATGGTATTTATTCAATCAAGGTTAATTAAGAAAACCCTGGACTGAGGAAGCGAGTCAGAGGTTAAAACACTGGCTCATCAAACAAGGGACAGGAGTTCAATTCTCAGGACTCACACAGTTCCAGGGGGACGAGGCCTGCCTTTTTAGGCAATGTCCTTGGACCCAGACAAGGCAACTCCAGAATAACTTGCATGGAAGATTAGCTGTATATGCATCTGGGTTAGTCAAATGACATCCAAACACATGCACTAATGTGTATGTGTTTACACATCTGGGGGCATGCAAGCACATGACACCACATACACACACACACACTAAAAAGAAGAAAGAAAACTCCCAGTATTCCATTTAAGAAATTAATCTAAAATTAAGTTAAACATATGTTAATTACTCAGTGTCTATGTTGTGCACAGGGTGCAAAATGCAAAAGGAAGTTGGGGGCTGTTGTGAGAAAGTGTGCAGAATAAGAACCATGAGTTCAGTGAGTTAAGAAGTGCATGCGCTGGAGAGGGGAAGTGAAAACCTGGCCCTGAGAACACTTGATATGGCAGTAGTGGTCCAGGAAGAGGCATGCCAGGTGTGCTTAGCAGTGGGCAAGATGACAAGATACTGAGAATGGCAGTGATGAATGACCATGGGTTTTCCCTTGTCCCCTTTGGGGCCTAAAACATGCTAGGGACCAGCAAGGACTCTGCAGTTGTTGTACCCCATTTTAACCATTAGCCAATAACACATACAGTTCAGCTGACTCCACATGCAGACTGTGGGTACAAAGGGCAAAGATGTTTCTAAGTGTCTTTTTTATATACATTTTTATTGATATTTATTGAGCTCTACATTTTTCTCTGCTCCCCTCCCTATTCTACCCCCCCCCGAATCCTCACCCAAGGTGCCCATGCTCCCAATTTACTCAGGAGATCTTGTCTTTTTCTAATTTCTACTTTCTATGTAAGTCTCTCTTAGTGTCTGCATTGTTGTCTAAGTTCTCTGGGATTGTGATTTGTAGGCTGAATTTCTTTGCTTTATGTTTAAAAACCACCTATGAGTGAGTATATGTGATAATTGTCTTTCTGTGTCTGGGTTACCTTATTCAAAATAATGTTTACTAGCTCCATCCATTTTCCTGCAAAATTCAAGCTGTCGTTATTTTCTCTGGTGTGTAGTACTCCACTGTATAAATGAACCACATTTTCCTTATCCATTCTTCTGTTGAGGAGCATTTAGGTTGTTTCCAGGTTCTGGCTATGACAAACTAAGTGTCTTATGATGCAAATTTTCCTTAGTAGAAAATGGCTATCCATGCTACTGTCCATGGAGCTGCGGTAGTGATATTTGCTGCAGCGGTGGTAGTGCTGTGTGTGTCCCCATGTGGTTCATGTGTGTAAGTATAGGAACACACATGCCATACAACTTTCATGTTTGTAGAGGTCAAAGGCCTGCCTTGGGTGCTGATTTTTATCTTTTGCATTGTTGGAGTCAGGGTCACAGTTGGTCACCCCTCTTTGTGCCAGGTATCTGGATGCCAAAATTCTGGCAATTTCCCTATCTCCATTTCCCACCTCTAGTGTAAACATACTGGGATTACTGATGCCCTTACTGTACTTCAGGCTTTTCATGTGTTCTGAGCATCTGAACTCAGATTGTTAGACTTGTACAGCAAATGATTTGTGCACTGAGCAGTTCTACCAACTGCAGAAGAAATAACTATTTAGAAGAAGCTAAGATATGTACACAAATACTGTAAAATGAAGATGGGATGATCTTACATCAAAATATAATATTAAATAGAAAATATATTTAGACCGTGTATTTTAAACATTCAGGTAACATTTAGCAGAATCTGATGATCTCAGATTCAATATTTTTTAATGATAAGTGAGTTTTTGTAATGGCAACATCCAGGCAACATCTACCAGAATAAGTATCTTGGAGGTGGGGGGGGTAATCTCAGATGTGATATTGTTCAATGATAAGTGAGCCACTTTATTTATGTTAACTGATAATTAGTGATTGAGTGGTGTATTGCGTATTTAACACTTTTGGGAATCAGTCATTTTTAATATTTCCTATGTGATTCTAATTCTACCACAAACTGAGAAACACCAGTACAGATGAAATAACAGACACATGAGACAGCATGTAGAAGTTTACTTTGAAATTGCATTCTCTGGAAGCAACAAATTGTTAAAGCCCTCAGTGAATTTTTAGTGAAATTCTTTGCACACAGAATTTATTCTTTACCACCCACTGAAAGGGCCTTGGGGGAGAAGTAGACAGGCAATCAAGTAGACCATTTGGTACTGTGAAAAATTCTGTCTATCATTTGGAAACTTCTTCCAGTTGCAGACTATTCATGGTGAGTGTAAATTATTATATAGACTAACATCTTTTTGTTTGTTTATTTTTTGTTTTGTTTTTTGAAGAACGGTTTCCCTGTGTAATACCCCTGCCTGTCCTGGAACTCATTCTATAGATCAGGCTGACCTTGAACTCACAGAGATCTACCTGACTCTGTCCCCCATGCTTGCTTGGCTGACTAGTATCTTTAATAACACGAAATTACAGAAATCTAGAAATGACCTTGTATTAGTTAACTTCCTTCACTGATGTGACAAATACCTGACATGGGACAACTGAAGAGAAAGGGGGTTTGTTCTGGCTCCTGATTCACGTGATACAGTCTGTAATGACGGGGAATAATTGTGACAGGATGCCTTGAAGCTGTGGTAATAAATGAATGCTCATACTCGGGTAGCTTTCTTCGGTCTCCCCTGTGTTCAGAGTAGGATCAGTCATGGAACAACATCACCCACATACAGAGAGAATCCTGCCTCCTCTGGTAAACCTCTAGCAACACCGTCAATGACACATTAAGAGATGTGTCTCCTAGGTGACTCCTAGTTCAGTGAAGTTAACAAGGAAGATTAACCATTGCAACCTCAGACAACTGTAGAAATGAGCAGAGAGTAAAACCAAAAGGAAGACAATTGAGAGGCGGTGAGATGGAGTGCCAGAGTGTGGCAGGGCATCACAGTGTGTCTGTAGGGCATCACAGGGCGTCTGCAGGGCATTGTGGGGCATTGCAGGGCATTGTGGGGCATTGCAGGGCACTGATGACAGGAAAGTTTGGTAGCTCTTGTCCGGAAACAGTACACACACTGCCATGGATGGTGGTTGAGCAAAGGTCTCACTTTTTAATGATTAATATTTACAATATTCAAAATAAGTTTCTGAAGTATGAAGGAACTTCAAGGCAATGGATTTGGCAAAGTTCCTTTTCTGTTTTGAAAATACCTACCTTCCTTAGGGTTCTCTGATTTAATTGAGATTGCTTTGTTATATCATCTACAGTATCAGTTAAGTGTGGTTGTTCAGAGATTTGCTAGTCAATGAGTGGCCCATGCCCAAACAGCATGACAGCCACTGCAGAACTTTCCAGAAGTGAATAATTTGAGGGCCACTCTAGATCTGCATGTGTGTTATGCACACATTAAAATTTGACAGCTATGTTTCTGGATTATAGGGTCCAGATTTTTGTGGGAAAATGTTTTGTGAAACCCTTTATATTTTAAGTTCTGCTTAAAATGGAAATAGGAATTTTTTCTGTTGGTATGTTTTCTTACAAAAATAAGAATGGTTTTAAATTATAACCTACTTATGTAAGATTATGTTTTTGTTCAAAAATGGGCAAACAAGCAGACTCAAACTGTTTATCTATTTTATCTGTAATGAAAATGATTAGATTCTTCTCCTGAGTTAATATGCTCAGGAATGATATTGGTTTGCAATTGAAGTTATCAAAATAAAAGTAATATCAATACAAAAATCAGATGTTAGAAGTACTTGCTAGGATCATAGACCAATCCTTATCTTTAATGGGATTGGTCTATTATAAGCAGACTAGACTGACATTCATATTTTGCACTGAGTTATAGAATATTCATCCTGGAGTAGACTTTCTCAGCAAGCTCAAATAATTCACATAAATTTGTAATTACTTTAGTTTTGCATAGATATACTTTATCAAAAATATTGTCTATGATATTGAATAAATTTCCAGATCTTCAATAACTGATGCCTTCCCATCATTTGGAACTGGTGTTTTGTGTTGTATGGTCCAGATTCATATTGACATGGGTATCACTTTATTGCCACTAAGAATATTTAGACATTTTAATAATTTGGTCAAACTGTGAGAATAGTTCCTTGTGAGTTTTATGCAATTGGTTGCTTTCTGAGACCAGTCTGGTAGCATTTCTCAAGACAAGTTTGCTTCTCTCATTCTCCCAGCAGCCTGGCTTCCATCAGGTGGGCCATTTTCACACTCAGTTCCAATTTCCTCCACTCTATCAAACGATTGACCAAATCTCCAAACCAAGAGAATTTTCTGCTAAAGTCAAAATATCCTTGTTCTGATTAATGTAGAAATGAGGTTGAAAGTATGGTGTTCCAACTTATGCCAGAATGTTTGCTATTCAACTTCATATTTTCTGCATGCAAAGATAGTAATTCAATAAGCAATAGGAAAATAAATAGTAATTCTACTTAACATTTAGAATACAAATAGCCATGTCTTAAAACATGCAGAATTACACCAATATGTTCAATCTGGACACAACTCAGTCAGTAAATTTACATTTGTCGTTTGATCAGAGCAAAACATTGTCTAGTGAAGTCCAGACAGGTGCAGTTACTATTGGAGTCATAGCAATATTGTAAAGTATGTTTGTGTTAAATTTCAATCCTAGCATTGCTTTCTTGAGTTATTTATTTAATTAACTTCTTATTTTTACAAATTATGCCACCATTGCTTCCAGAAAAGGTGATAGATGCTTCTATGGATTATTCAGTGTATTTAAAATAGCAAGTCTTCCTGTGTCAAATTTAATTAATGTTCCCTAGTGAAATAAAACAAGAGTCTCCTATTAACGATTCCTGTGTGCATTTTCACTTGTTGTTACAGCTCTGTCTCTAAAATGTGCTTTCCATGCAGAGATATAATTTGATCTCTAGTTTTCTGATGGAGGAATGTGGGATGTCAGAAGTATGCATGCATGTAGTGCAGATACAGTTTATCACAGCACATAACCCCTGATAGAAATGGCCACTTCCTTCACTCATCAGTTGCTTATGTATTAGCACATAGAATGTCTGTAGTTCTCGGACTGCACCTGTGTTGTTTTCCTTCATTACCAAGATCTCCAATATTCAGTAAATGATAAATCATATTTGTTGATTAAATGTACAAACGAAGTATAATGACTTTCCCTTTCACTTAGGAGATGCTTCTGGTGGCTAGGTCCAAATATAGAAACTCGACTTGCTTTGTCAGTGACCAACAAGTGTCCATGCTGTCTCTTGAGTCTGACCTTTCAAGCCTTGCCAATGTCTTTGCTTTGACTACTTGGTAAGGTTAGCTGTACTCATTTGCCTGCCAGATTCATTGATCTCTTTTTACGTTCACCTGTGTTGTTCCACCCACAGTTATACAGAACACACTCTTCACTGTAAAACTTTCCCCTCCACTTTCAGACTCCATAGAAACATTAGATTTCTATTTTCTGGTCTTCTACTCATTTCAAAGGGATTGTGGGTTTTGTTTTGTATTGTTTTGTGGTCATTGGAATATGGTCATCTAGCACAAAATAATTCTTTATGCACAATGCTGTCTCCTGCCCCTATCCCGAATTTCCATCACACTGATATTCTGTTTGTTCTTATTCCTAATCCTGTACTCACAGAAACACAATTGTGTTCCACTTTTCATCACAGATTTTTTTGGTATTTCATGGCTACTGAAAAGTTTCTCCCTTGTTCTATCTTATTGTGGACTGAACTGCTGAGTCTACCCTTTGGCACAGAAGGTCACTGCAGAAGGTGAGGGACTTTCAAGGAGAAATTAAGTTAGAATAAGGCTGCTGTAGTGAATCTCGTTTCATTCTGAATACATTCTTTGAGAGAAGGAAGTCAGATCTTTAGGTACATCTTGGTGTGTGTATGTTGTAGGTAAATCTAGGTGTGATCTCTATGGAGGAATTAGGTGCCCAGCTCAAGCCCAAAGCAGACTCCTCAGGAAAACAAACTTGCTGGGACCTTGGTCTTAGAACATCAGCCTCCAGAAAGTCTAGAAAATTAATGACTGTTTAAACCATCCTGTCTGTTCTATGACGCTTTTCTACCCATTGTCCCTCACAACCCCTTGCTTTAACTAAAATTAATGAAAATTAGTTAATATCCTTCACTTTTTACTTTTCTGTTTCCGGGTTTTTAAAGCAAGGGTCCTACTATGTAGCCCTGGTTTGCATGGAACTTGCTCTGTAAACCAGGCTGCTCTTGAACTTCTGGTAATCCACCTGCTCTGACATCCAAGTACTGAAGTTCCTGAAAGCCAGTCTACCAATTTATTCTTGAGGTGTTGGCATTTTCTTTTCTCAAATGCTGTGATTATCTTCTCTTAATTAAAGTCTTCTCGTAAAAACATCTTGGGGACACTGTTTGAATCTTCCCTCACTGAAGTACTTTGTATCACCTTTGCTTAAGTCAACATTGGTTGGGTGACATCTAGATCACAGTAAATACACCTGGCAAGATATGCTTATATTATCCTCTGTCCTTAGCAGAATATACAGAACAAGTATTCATGCAATACCAAGCAAACAAAAGCAACCTTCATGTACTCCATCTCCTTTCTGTAACCTCATTAATATTGTGAACTGGAGACAATGGTGGCCATATCATCTCATAGTGTTTATCCAGACATGAAGTTACAATTGTATATGAACTTATATGTATAATATCTTAAATCTGTTGTATATTATATTTACTTGTATATGTATGCACATGTATACAAAATACGTTTACTTATGTGCTTCTAACATGTGAACTTGCACAAACAAATTGAACCAGTTAGATGTGCAATGTTTGATATTTTTTGACTTATTCAGAATTAACTGATCTAGCTCAGACCAACCAGTCTTTAGGTGGTGTGTATGTGAGTGTGTGGTGTGAATATGCTGTAAGTGGGTTTTTATATTTTATGTGTGAGGAGCTGTATGTGTGGCATATGGTATGTCTGTGATGCATGTAGGTCGTATGTATGTTTTGTGGTGAATTGTAGCTCAGAAATCTCTTACGAGCTTTGAGTGAGGGTTCAGTCAACATACACAGAAAGTTCTGCAGCAATAACCTCAAGAGAATCCATCCTCTAATTACAATGGCTACAGTTTAGCTGTGTCTTTTTCATCACAGCCAGGTATGTGCCAGGAAGAGAGACAGCATCAATGACGGGTGCTTTCAGTGGCTCCTGGTTCTCTCTCTTCAGAAATGGGCTTAGTGGCTCAGAACTGCAATCCTCACACTTGGGACTCTAGGCCAGGATGAGTTTGAGGCCAGCTTCAGCTACGTAATGAGTTTTGAGTTAACCTGGCCTGGCGTACAACTATAGACTCTGATTCAAAGGAAGAAAGGAGGAAACAAAGAAAAAAAGAAAGGAAGTTTGAAAGAAAGAAAAAGAGAGAGAGGGAGGGAGGGAGGGAGGAAGGAAGGAAGGAAGGAAGGAAGGAAGGAAGAAAGAAAGAAAGAAAGAAAGAAAGAAAGAAAGAAAGAAAGAAAGAAAGAAAGAAAGAAAGAAAGGCAAGCAACAACAAAGACATCTCTCTGTTCTACTGGGCATATTTCATTATTTCTAAAATCCTGGTAGCCACAGAGCACCACAATTCAAAGTCTGATGTCAGAGGGAAGAGCCTAGTGTTCCTCCCACACTTAAGAGGGATCATCGCCAAGTGTTTATTCTGAAGCAAATGAGTGACCATAAAGACTGATAGAGCCAATTCCTCAGTTTCTATATCTTCACCCGCCATCATTCATCTGCACACACTCTGCCTGCTCATCATTGGGCTCTTGCCCACACTGCTCTAGAATACTTCCTGCTGAGCTCTTCTCAGGGAGTTTCTGCTCACTTTTACAAGGATGTCCACTCCCAGAGCAAAGTAAGACCTGTGTGTGTTTAAATCCTGGTCTTCATGCTGCACAACAGATCTTACTCTGTGGCCTTATGAAGAAACACATGATAACATACTGTGGGAGGAACAAAGACCCAGAAAGGGCTTTCCCAACAGTCTCCTATACAGAGAGGAAACAAAAGTTTTCATAATACTGAAGGTCATGTCTAACTCCAACCTAATAACAGAATTTACTGATTTCTGTCTGTCTTGTGGTATGTATATAATTGTGTGAATATGTGGGTGGGTGGGTGTGCACACACAGTCATGCAGAGGCCAGCAGTATTCTCTTCAATTAGACTCTCTCTTAATTTTTTTTAAAGATAGTGTCTCTCACTGAACCTAAAGTTTACCAGTTTACCCAGGCCTGCTGGCAGTGATCCCTGAAGACCCCCCTGTCCTGTCTCCTCAGCCACCCTCCTGTCTTCACCACATTGCCCAGCCATTTATGTGGATGGTAGAGAGAGAACTCAGGTCCTCTTATTGGTTCAAGCACTTTGCCTATTGAATCATCTTCTCCTGCCTTTTGGAAATGAAAATCCTTCTCAGATGAGATTCTTGCTTATTTGTATTGGTTTAATTTCATTGATTAGTTCAGTCTCTCAGTTTACAATATTGAACACCTCCTTTGTGTTTGACAGTGAATGACACTAAGAAATTGTAGTCTCACTCAGCTCACGCTGCTGATACACTGTGCCGGGCGATGGCGAGGGTAGCAGGATGCACTGTACTGGGTAACAGTGAGGGTAGCAGTATACACTGTGCTGGGTGATGGCGAGGGTAGCAGGATACACTGTGCTGGGTAACAGCGAGGGTAGCAGGATACACTGTGCTGGGTAACAGCGAGGGTGAGCTTCTATTTCTCACAATTCTAGAGTCTAGAAGGTCAAGACCAAGACATCTTTTCCTGGTGACTGAGAGTCTGGTGAGAGCTGATCCCTGGATCATAGACAGCCGTCTAATCATTGTACCATCACTTGGCTGAGAGACGAAACAAGCCCTCCTCAGATTCCTGATGTCTAAGAATTCTATTCATGAAGTGTTCTAGTCACATCCAAAAGTCTCTCGTCTTCACACTGTCACATCAGGGCACCAGATTTCAACATATAGAGGAATCAAGTATGGAATCCAAGCATCCATGTAATGCCTTTTAATAAAGATAGCTAACAGCAATCGATGTTTCTCTGTGTTATTTTATCTCTTCAAACCCTTGAGCGGTAAATATTATTCTTTTACAGTAGTGAAACTGACTTGGAGAAGTCACATAATGGTCACATTACAGGGACAGAAATCTTTAGTGTGGGCACATCAGTCTGGGATTTTTGAGATTCTGGATCTAACTCTGTATTGCTATGTATATAATGTTATAACTTCCCAAGACCCTTATGTCAAGTTTAAATAAAAGTAAATAGAAAACAACATATTCATGATTTGAGTTTTGTGATAGAAATGAGAAGTACAGGACAGATTGCTTCCAGTGGGGATAGAAAGAGAACTTGAGATGCTTCCACTCAGTCTAAGCAAGAATGAGCTTGAGTTCCCAAAGAGCTTTCACAGTTTGCCAAAGTAAGGTTGACACAGCCCTGCACATGGGAGAAGAAAGCCCAGGTGACTGGGAATGATAGAATCACAAAGATCTTAGCTAGTTAGAGAATCAGACACATGTGCTATCAAGAGTGATCTACTACCCATCTGATTCAGAGAGGATTCTATGGGCAGTCCAGGAAATGCCCAATGACAGTGCTGAGGATGGTTTAGAAACTGTATTTCAGAAATAATATTTTAATTAAAGCATAATCCTTCTGAAGACAAATTTCATTTTGCTTTGGGCTGATTGAGTCTGAAGTTCAAATGAATATGAATGCAATTAGTTGTTGGGGACTGTGGACCCCGAGACCCTGAATTTCCTGTAAACAACTTGTTATGCTTGCAGCTTCTCTGAGCAAAACAACTTGTTCTGTGTTTGCAGCTACACTGAGCACAAGATCCTTAGAGTTCCTGATGGCAGGAGAGTGGTTTCTGGTGGGTTTGTCTGGGGCATGGCTATCAGTTAAGGATCCCTATGTAAGATGCCCTGGAACACAATAAAGGGGGTGTTCTTGTTTCAAAGATGACCTGTGTCTCACAATCTCTGTGTATGTTTAAATCTCCAGGCTCTTGTCCTAGACTGGCAAATGGCCTCCGTAGTGCAGGTGGCATGCTACAGGCGTAGTACACGTAGGAGTGTGGACTGTACAATTAGTCATTTGCTTTCTTGAAATGAAGATGGATCTTTCTAATGTCCCTTGTAATTTTTAAATGTGCATAAGCCATTTCAGTTACACAAATGCATAGCCCCTTCAACACTTTGATCACAAATATTAACATCATTTATCAAAAAACTGTGACTTGACTTTTAGAATTTACCACAAAATGACATGTAAATATAAAATTACTTTCTGTAGAATTAGCGCTTATTGAAATGCTTGTGGAAATATTCTGTCATGGCATGTAGGTATACATCTCCCTGTCCTATGCTCTACATCTTTTCTGTTTGGAATAAACACTCACTCGCTATTCTTGTTATGACAGACTAGACATCCATATGGCCTTCTCTTTTCTAAGTGTTTTATATCAAGTAAAAAACCTTGAGTTTTTTAATTCAACTTGGAGTTCATCAAAATCTCTTTTGTCTGAAGGAAAACTGGTGAGTGTGTGATGGTTCATATTTTTTGCATCTGCACATTTTACTTTGCACATTATATTTTACTGTATAACATATATAAGGCTAAAAATTTAACACTGTTTCTCTCTCATATCTGATGATGGGAAGGAAGGCTAAAATTTAAGTTTCAGCCTTCAAAGTCAGAAAGTGAGTTCTTGACTGTTTCAATTAGAGGTTGACTTTATAGCAGTATAGGACTGACAAGCCTTTCTCCAACAGTTTGGCTGGACTCTCACTATAGAAATAGAACACATTAACAAGAAACCATTAAACACAATTTACATATGAATAAGGCTGCTCAAATGCTGGGTTTCTGCTGTGGCAGGACAAAGCACAGGTCCCTACTTCCATCAGTTACCAGTCACTGTGACAACATACTCTATTAGCTCTATGCTCAAAACATTCATATTTATATTTTGAGAATGACACAAGTCTACTCTTTTTCTATCTTAATCTACCTCCAAATGAATTCCTGCCTTGAGACATATTGGAGTAGTGGATTATCTTTAGCATTTGTTGGCTTTCCCCTCCTTTTGATCTACCTCCCAATGAATTCCTGCCTTGAGACATATTGGAGTAGTGGATTATCTTTAGCATTTGTTGGCTTTCCCCTCCTTTTGATCTACCTCCCAATGAATTCCTGCCTTGAGACATATTGGAGTAGTGGATTATCTTTAGCATTTGTTGGCTTTCCCCTCCTTTTGATCAACCTACTTTGCAGTGTTGTCCGATGTGCCTGACTGAAGGGAAAATGGCTTCAATTTCACATTAATAAAAGAAAGCCAAAAAATGGGAATATAGTCAGGGTTTTCATTCTTACCAGTTATCTATGGATACAAAATTTAAACTTGTTTGGAGTTAGAACAAACTTTCATTCATGGTTCAAGTTCAGTTTGGAGTGATGTATTGTTCACCTGCTTGGGGTTGCATACTGATGTGGTGGGTCAACCTACATAACTAGAATACAGATAATCATATTCATACAAACTCATCATCTGCTGTCTGACACTATGTGGCTTAGATAGTGTATTTACCTTCTCCAAGTCTAACCTTTCTTCTGCATTGTGGATGCTAACAGCTAACTCCTCTCAGAATCACTGTATAGTAATGTGATGTCTCAGTCTTCAATAAACTTTACTGAGACTCACATAGCCGCAGACCATGGTTAATCCATATACTGTTTTAGCAAATGAAATCTATGAGTGTGGGAGGGGGGATAAATCATGCAAGAATTCTTTTTCTAGGAATTTATATTTTATGAAAGACAATAAAATACAAAACTCTATGGTATGAACTAAAAGTTTCCAACATTTGCAGCCTATGAATTTAAGTGATATTTCTTTCTTTGTGTACTTGTAGATAATACAAGTTCATGTGAAGGTACAAGAATACAAATGAACAAAGGGCTGCAGCCCACTTCTTTTCTTTCTTTATTTTCTCTGACGACAACATCTCTCAGTGACCCATGCATGAGCATATCAATTTGGCTAAACTAATCTGGCCAGCAAGCCTAAAGGTTCTTTCTAAATTCATTAACCACCACTCAGGCATGGGATTACACATCTATCCTGAAGCAATGGACTCTTTATGCCACTTCTGAGAATCCTAAAGCAGGTCTTCATGCTTGCATGGCAAGCATTTCACAGTAAGCCCTCTCCTTATCCCCTGATAAATTTTTAAACCCAAAATTTTAGTTGATGTGGAAGCAGAGCTTTTTCTCAAAGCTCCTTCAGTGTGTGCAGTAGCTCAAGGTAGCTCAGAGAGCTCACAGACATTCTTTCTTCTCTCTCTTTCCACAGGCCACATAACAATGACTCTCCACTCTTGAACCTGTGCTTACACTGCTTCTCACAGAAACACAAAAGACATGTACCACTTTGTTGTAAGAGGTCACTTGTTTGTTTCCCAGCTGCTGGGCAGCTCAGACCCAAAATAATCACATAAAAACTATATTATTTAAAACATTGCTTGGCCTATTATCTCTAGCTTCTTATTGGCTAGCTATTACATATTAATTTAACCCATCTCCACTAATCCATAAGGCTGTGATTTACCTGGTAAAGTAAAATCGGGTGTCTGTCTCCAGTGGGGCTGTATGGCTTCTCCCTGACTCTGCCCTTCTTTCTCTCAGCATTCAGTTTAGTTTTCCCTTTATAGCTCTGTTCTGCCCTGCTGTGTTATAGGCTCAAAGCAGCTTCTTTATTAACCAATGATATTCACAGCATACAGAAGAAAGTCCCACATCACCTCCCCCTTTCTGTTTAAATGAAAAGGAAGGTTTTAACTTTAACATAGTCAAATTACATATAACAAAATAGGTATGAAGTAAGAATTATAGTTACAATATTTATATCTACTTTATCTTTTATCCTAACTAAGGAAAACTATAACAGTTTATTCTTCAACTCCATCAAATATCAAAGACTCCAGAAAAATATAATATTACTTAGGTAATATTATAAACAGGAAGTACATTGTAAGCAACTTCCAAAACTCTAGAATTGACAGAGACTTCTTGCTGCCTGGAGAGTCACACATAGTTCTTCTGTACCATTGGAGCATCCAACCTTCAGCCTACAGTCCCATAGTAGACAGCAGACTTTTCCATGAAGCAGGAAATTTCAAAGACAGTTCCACCTATATTGGAAGTTTGTCAGTCACTTTCTTTTGTGTCCTACAGAATGTCTGGCAGACTCTTTCATGAAGCAGGAAACATCTCACCTTTAAGCAAGTTCAGCAGTCATTTCTCTGTGGGTCCTATATGTCTAGTTCATGTAGCATAGCATCAAGCAGTCCAGACAAGAGCAGTTTCTTACCCAAATGACTAACCAACACCATAAGGAACCTCTTCAATGCCCATTTTTGTCTTGAAGTAGCTTGGCATTTCCAGGAGCAGACATGTCTCACTGTCATGAAAAGTCCTAAGTTCTTAAAGGGTTTTAAATGGCATATTCTGTAGTCTTTGAAAGATTTGCAGAACACCTAACTGAAATATATCTCTATATATCTAGAAAATCCAACTAAGTGACTACAAGCATGACTATTATAGGTGATTTGCTACTAACCTATATTTCTTAATTATACATTACATTTTTAAATGAGCTGCAAAAACACAATACCTTAATCAAGAGCAGTAATATACATATAATGAAATTGACTTTAAATTTGTATCTATTAGACAAGCCAATGCAAATCTCTGTAAAATATCCCCCTTTAAATGTAAACAAACATTTATAAACAATATTTGGGAATGTGGGCATGGTTCTCTCCAAACTGCTTTCTTTTGTTTATTGGGTGAAGTAACTTTTTGGGGGGTGTTCAAGGCAACCTTTCAGGATATCTTGGTATATCAGACCATATTAGTCTGAAAGGATTGCACAGGTTCTCATCCTCTATGAAAACAAAAGCAGGACCTTTTTTCCAAAGTAACTTATCCTTAGACCCAAATTTTGAAGATAAGATACCTTCAAAGTATATTTGTTGGTTACTTAGCTTTTTCACAGCCAAAAAAAAAAAAATCCAAAAACACAATAATATATATAATCCAGGCTCTCTGTGTATTTTCCATTTTTATGTGGCTTATTACTTTTTACTCTTCTACTTTTTGATATTTATTTTATTATATTTACTTCTTTAATCTATTACTTCCTGTACCCTGTCTCTTTAAAGACTTTGTTTTTTATATTTTTTCTAAACCATTTACTTCCTTATATGACTCTCTATATTCTTTATCTTATTTCTCCCAGTCCTTCCTACATTTTCTAAACATACTGTGTCTCATTTAGAAGTCTTTTATGTCTAAATCTGTCCTTATTGCATATTTGTAATGCTTTTCTGACCAGGACGACTTCTTAAAATGCTAAGTGTTTCTTAAAAACCTAAGTGGCATCATTGCTAGGTATCCCTGCCTGCTTGCTCTGCCAAGTCTGACATGGCATAAGTACATTCACTACCTCTGAGACTGCTGGGTGGGAGCCATCCTCACCACCTCAACTCTGATAACCAGTTGTCCCATGCTGCCACCAGTAACTTGTAGCACACTGCCCACAAACTCCATTTAAATGCTTGACCTCCTGAAAGAGCCACAGAAAACCACCACATTGATTTTTTTTTTCTGCTATTTCTGAATCAGGAAAACCTCTCTTAAAGGAGCCATGGTGCTAAACAATGTATATCTCTTTTTTACCCTAGAATTCTTCCCAAACTATCTCAGATTTTAAGTAGATTTTAGACAACCATGATGGCATGCCAATTTGTTGTAGGAGGTTGCTTGTTTGTTTCCTGGCTGCCCAGACTCCTGAAATAACTACACAGAAACTGTATTAATTAAAACACCTCTTGGCCTATTAGCTCTAGCTTCTTATTGGTTAGCTCTTACATATTAATTTAACCCATCTTCATTAATCTGTGTATTGCACAAGGCTGTGACTTATGGGGTAAAGTTTGGGTGTCTGTCTCCAGCAGGGCTACATGGCTTCTCCTTGACTCTGCTCTTCTTTCTCCCAGAATTCAGTTTAGTTTTCCCTGCCTAGCTCTGTTCTGCCCTGCTCTGCTATAGGCTCAAATCAATTTCTTTATTAACAAATGGTATTCACAGCTTACAGAAGGGAATCCCATATCACCACTTGCCCCCTATGCTTAGACCCAGCACAAGCAAATTGCCATCCTAATGCCCAAACACCAGTAAATAGACATGGAATTTCTATCCAGTTGGATGAGGTCTATTTCTCTAGTTCTTATTTCCTCTGTTTCAGATTGATGCATTCTCTCTGTCTGCATGTATCTGTCTGTTTTACTAAATTAGTGTGGAAAATATATAGAGATTTTACATGGAGCTGAAATTTTCAGTTCTTGTTTCTTTGAAGGAAAAAAATAGACCACAGTACACAGTTAAAGTAGACATTTATTTGGAAAATTGAAGCAAAGTAACAGGAATCTTGATTTCCTCTCAGCTCTCAAGCCCATGTGATTTCCACTGAATGAATTTACATTAGACATACACAGTAGTGTGGAAGATAGTGTTTATTATATAGTGAGATACAGTGCTCTCGAGGAATGAGGTAGATAGAAAACAAGGAGATCTCTGCAGTGGAAACCACTGCTATGGGGTGAGAGTTGGCAGTGATCAAAGAGACCATTGAGAAATCCATCAATCTCACATCACGGTCCTTGGCAGTGAAAGACCATTGGGGCAATTTAAAGCACTTTTACAGAATGGGAGTGAGCAACTGCCTGGGAGACCATTATGATGGGCAGTACTGTCATGGTATAGGGCAGACAATGGGCAAAGCTGGGTTCTCTGTGTGGTAACACAGAGATTAGAGGTTTTCTAAGACTGTGAGATATAGTTCTCCCAAGGGCCACATTCTTGTCTTGGTACTGCAGGTGTGGAGGGCCATTTGGATTGATTCTTTAACTGAAGGGACAGTGGTAAGAACTTTATCAGAAGGCAAGTTAGATAGCCTTTTCCTGAGGAGAGGCAACCTGTTGCAGAGTAAATCTTTGCATTTTCCTGGCATTCCACTAAATGACATCTCCACCCAGGATCACAAATGTGAACATTCCATTATTTTGAGTTAAACTCATATAGCAGAATACATTAAAAATTAAGAAAAGAAAAGAAATCAATTAACTTTTCCATTTGTGTCAGGAAGAAATAGCTTTGCCTTGATGAACTCAGAGCCTGACCACCTGCACTCTCTTCCCATTTTTCTATTCTGGTGGCCATCTCTTGGTATTGTAAAGTGTAAGGTGTGGGAATCATGAAGTTTTTATTTTCTCATTTATATGGTATTTCTATTCCTAAAAGGGGCAATTGTTTGCCTTCAATTGTCTTTTACCCATTTTTTCACATGTAAAAGTATTTTTTACTAGGTTCACAGGAGGTGAGCTTGACACTGTCTACGAGAAGGAGTCCATTCAGGACCTTCCAGCCTGTTAATTTCTGAATAGCTGCCTAACTGGAGAATACTCCAAAGAGATTAGATCAGCATTGCTACAGAAAATAATTGATTTATTTTTTATAAAATTTTCTTCTGAATATTCATGAGGAATAGTTCTTCATTTTATTTATGGGACAACATGACCATTTTTCCTCTGAAATCATGGTCAACTGGTTCTCCCTTTTAGAATATTTCTTCCCATGATCCTGCAGAACCCTACACATAGATGCTAGTGAAGCCAGGGTATGTTGAGGATGCACACCTTTTGTTAGTTCACCTGTTTGTCAGCTCAGAAGATACCATGGTGCCTTTTTTCTGATAGGAAGATGAATCTTACAGGAGGGCCTTCTGTTCTGGAGGCAATACAGCAGTAAAATGCTGGTACAATTTCTTGGTACCACATACCTATGTACTTTCATACACATCACTTCAGTTTTTTGAATTCTTACAAAAATAAGAATCAGAATTTGACAAAATAAAATGGATTTCCTTATACTTTGGCCAAATTATGGTGTGTGGGGTGGTTCTCATTTTCTCCCACAGCCTTAGGTCAACTTATGATCTATAAAAAGTATAGAAACAAAAGGTAGAGTATGTACAAATTCAAATACAAGGCAAGTTAGATGGCCTTTTCCTGAGGAGAGGCAACCTGTTGCAGAGTAGTTTTTATTTGAGTCTAGGAAGAAGAAATTGGAGTCTTAAAGGTTCCTCCAACAAACCACTCTGTGTGTTAAAGAGAAAAGAGGTCTGGTGTCTATCATGAAGTATCTTTAATAATTCCTGACCTGACAGAGTTCTCTTTCTGTAAGACAATTCTTTTAATTTTTATTTAGTTATTTACAGACATATATGTATGTATGTATGCATATATGTATGCATGTATATAATTCTTTCCAGATGTTTAAGACCCTGAAAAGCAGAAAAAGAAACAAGCAAAAAGCAATACAATAACACTACTAAAGAAACTAAAAAAAAAAAAAAAAAAAACAAGGAAAAGGACAAAAAATATGGAGTTCATTTTGTGTTGCTCAACTGCTCCTGGACAGAGGACCTGACCTGGAATGGGCGTCATATACTCACTGACAGTCTGTAGTAAACAGGTCATGGCCCTAGGAGAACATGCTACTATTATTCAGCTATAAAATATCTCTTGATGATATACTGGTATACCCATAGATCAGTACATCACTTACTATTCATCTGAGAAATTTTTCTTCTAGTATATTGTATTTCACAGAGACCCACGGCTGGATAATCTGCAGCAAGTGAGAGATAAAGATACCTAAATGGGTATCTTTATCAAAACTCCCACCTCAAGCATCAGGAATCTATATGGAAGAAGGGGCAAAAGATAGTTAGAACAAGAGATGGTGGGTGACTCCATCATCAAGGAAATTGTATCTTAACACAACAGGACTGATACACACATGAACTGACAGACTGTGGCAGCAAGCCTAAGATCTTTATACGTTCAAATCAGACAAAACCCTAGCACAGAGAGGAGGAAATGGATGTAAAGTCCCATCCAAGAAGCTATTTGCAGTTGGCACCTTCTGGGGAAGGGAAAATAAATGTAAGTTTATTCTTTGATAAGTAAAGAGTACAAATTTTCTGGGTTTTTTTTTGGGGGGGGGAGGGAACATTAGCTTCAAGTTCCCAATGTCTACCTTCCATCAAAAAGATTTATTTTGAATAATGTGAAATGGTGACAGTAGATAGCTAAAGGAACATGCACAAATGTAGCTGTAGCGCATTGCTCCTTGCTAGTGTGTCAGCATTGCTCCTTGCTAGTGTGTCAGCGTGTCTCCCCTGCTAGTGTGTCGGCACTGTCCCCTGTGCTAGTGTGTCAGCATGTCTTCCCTGCTAGTGTGTCAGCATGTCTTCCCTGCTAGTGTGTCAGCACTGTCCCCTGCTAGTGTGTCAGCACGTCTTCCCTGCTAGTGTGTCAGCACTGTCCCCTGTGCTAGTGTGTCAGCACTGTCCCCTGTGCTAGTGTGTCAGCATGTCTTCCCTGCTAGAGTGTCGGCATTGATTCACGTTTACAGACTCTCACTTCTAACTGACCAAAGACCAAGACACAGATGCAGCTGACCTGGGCTTGCTTCCACTCATCTCCTGCCTATTAGGTCTCAGCTTCAGAGGACAGTCATCTCCCTGTCAGAGACAAGTACCCTTACTCTCAGCTTCTGACAAATATTAGTAGCAACAGCCTGTCCCGTATCACAGGCACTGAGGAACTCTGTGTGAGGGAGACCTAATGCTTACACATACCCTTTCTCCCTCACAGTGGAAGACTTTCCTACGTTCTTTCCGCTCTCTTTTTCTCAGCTATTTAGTTTTAGAAACAAACATCTTATTTAATATACATATAAACAACCATGCAATCCATTCTCACTGTTTCTGTATTAAGGTTGTTAGGATCAAGTTTTGGTCCTAGACTAGCCTTGAACTGGGAATGGTAGATTGTGTGTAGCAGGCATGTCTAATCTGTGGCTAGCAGCCTGTGTGCATTCCAGCATACCTGTGGATGTGGCTGAACACATTTGTAGATGACAAGGTAGATTTTAGTGTCAAAAGGTTGGACAATCTTGGTCTAGAAGTTTAGATTGATCTAATCAAGATGACCCCCACCTTACTGCTTTACTAGACAGATGTCTTTGTAATAAAATTGATGTTATAGATGCCAATTTAAATGGCATACAATAAATGTGAGATTTGGAGATGAGTTAGCCATGAGTTTTTCATTCCTTTGAGACTTTCGATTTGATGCTAGTTTGCCTAGAAGAGCAAAAGGCTTAGAGCAGCTAAAGTGGATAAACTAGAGAGGAGGGAAAGGCTTTTCATGTATTGATAGATACATGAAAAAACCCACTATCAAAACTGTCATTCCAAATATGAAGAATAGGTTTTGCAAAATTCTGAATGCATAAGAAATTTACAAAATAAGAGTATCTTTATACTGTGATGCCTATGACACCCGATGCCTTCCAGATAACTTCCTCAGGTTTCATGTAATGTCTTACCTCTTGAGAGAGTCCAATTCTTGGCTGAATATTTTCATTGGGAGATAATACCTACTTAGAATGTTATGTGTTCTTGAACTGACTTTATCCAATTAATCTTTTCACTGCTAATGTTTCATTCTAAAATTCTACAACAATTCTAATGTATGTTTTGCAAATAATAGTTCATGCCCTCACAACAACATAGTTAATATAAAGACTAATATCAAAACAATTGGGAGAAGTTTTAAAAATATACCAAATAAAGCATAAAATAATATTTTCTGGTGAAGTTTATTCTAACTACTTAGAGGAAATTATGTCAGTGACGGAGAATTTATCTTCAGAAATATCAACACTGGCACAATGTTGTCTATTTCAAGTTAACTGCTATGTTACTTAACAAATGTTTAAAATTACTTGAGATAGAATAGAATGTAAAAGTAGAGGTTGATGAATAAAACGCAGGCATACATAGCATCTCACAAATATTTCTAAGTTATAGAGAGCATCAGTTAATCTTTTACATTTTATCTTTATTGTTTATGTAATTTTTCATAGGTATGAAGACTGTCTGCATGTATGCCTGTATTCTACAAGAGGTCATCAGATCCCATTATACATGATTGTGAGCAATCATGTGGGTGCTAGGAACTGAACTTACAACTTCTGGAAGAATGGTCAGTGGTCTTAACTGCTGAGCCTTCCCTCCAGTCCCCTGTACTGGTATCTTAAATCTGTTTTCTTCTTGTTTTCAAAATATTTGTCTTTATTCTTGAGAACTTGATATGTATTTATAATGAAATAAGTTTTTTACCCTTCATCTTTCTCTCCCACTCTCCCCTTACTCCCAACCATCCATGTCTTTCTCCAAACTTCTCCTTCTCTTATTCCTCTTCCTCTTCTTTTTTCACTTAAATCCAATACTTGAAATGTGCATGAGTATTTGGCTACTACTTGGACATGGGAAATATACAAAACGATAGTGTTTTCTAAAGACCCTATTGAGTAGTGTCAAGCATCATCTAAAGTTTTAAGCACATTAGATATAATCCATAATTTTGCAAGTCCTGTAAAAACAAACAATCACTTAACAGACATTTCTAAGTTGTAAATACCCCCAAGTCCAGTTGAATAAATGTAGAAAAATGGACAAATAGACTCCAAGTATTTTAGAAAAATAGTAAACTGTATTGCTTGTTCCTTACATAAGGAACACCAGGCTACTTAAAACACTATCTTAGCTTTTATATTTATCACCCAAACTTCATGTTCAGATCATTCAGATTTTGTTTGATCTTCAGCCACATGTGGCTGGTTTTAAGTCTGTACGTATCATTTTATATCTTCTATCATAAATCAATGCATTCTTTTAACTTCATTTAAATTTATCACTTATGAAGAAATGATCACCTACCCTCAATGTTTTCCTCTACTGAACTTATATTAATATGTGCATTGTCAATTCATTTAAATATAATGTACACTCTTTATATATTTCACTAAGAGCACTGTGATTTTTCAGAGAAAGAGACCATGTAGTTTTATTTTCAAACCTTAAGAACCTACAAAAGGTAGAAATTTTACCTTAGGTGGGGTTTCTATTACTATTAAGAGACACCATTGCTATGGTTTACCATGAGGGGCAGTGGGTCCCATGAGGGGTTACCGTGGATGACATGAAGCTGTGCAGAGGAGCTGGATAGACAGGCTATGTAGAGAAAGTTTGGGTATAGTTTGTTTAGCAGGTTATAGAAGGAAAGGGGACTAGGGAAGAGGGGAGAGGAGCAGCAGCAGCAGCAGCTACCTCTCCTGAAGAGGGAGAGAGAGAGCGCTATGTGGAAGGGTGGTGGGAGTGGGTGGGTAGGTGGGGATTGTCTCTTAAAGGGATAGAACACCCAGGTGATAGGACAAATTATTACAACCATGACTCTAGCAACTCTTACAAGGAAAGCATTTTATTGAGGGGCCTTGCTTACAGTTTCAATGGTTCAGTCCACTATCATCATGGCAGGGAGCATGGCAATATGCAGGCAGACATGGAGCTAGAAGAGTAGCTGAGAGTCCTACATCTTGCAGGCAACAGGAAGTTGACTGAGACACTAGGTGGTATCCTAAGCACAACAAACTGCAAAACCTACCCCAACAGGGTCACACTTCCTCGAACAAGGCCACTCAAAAAAAAAAAAAAAAATACCTCCTAATAATGGCACTCTCTATGAGTATAGGGGAGCAATTATATTCAAACTCCGCAGGCTTCATAGTCAAATAAGACAGGATTTCTATCTCAGCTCAGAAATAATGCATTCCAGAGCAAATCACTGAATCTCCTTGATCTCCCTTTTGCTTATCTGTAAAAGGAAGGCAATAGCATATCTTTCATTCTTTTAATGGAAATTTACTGAAAATCCATGTCAAACATTTCATATTTGGTCCAATTCTTTTAAGTGTGTGCTTTAAACAGTGATCATTACTCTGGAGGAAGAAGTAGAGAAAGAGAACAATTTCCAGTTCATTGGTAGTGGAAGACAAAACAGAAAATGAGGCCAGGGCTGAAAAGGAACTATTCCCTTGTAGAAACTCTCCCAACAAAGACAGCTATGCATTTGTTCATGAATGAACACACTTGTGCTAGCTCTTGCCTTCGTGTTGTGGTTTTATCTTCACAAATTGTATTTTGAAAGATTTGCAGTATTTATGATGAGCATCTGCGCCATTACTTTAGTCTTCTGATTATAGTTTAGAAATCCCATATGAGATTTTACATCGTGTGCTAAGACACACGACGCATCTTTTAGCTTGAACTATGATAGTAGAATCCACTGCTGAGATGGCATGAATAGCAGAATTGTGTTTCTTACAATTCGACGTTAGAAAACAGCATGGTTGGTTTCTGGTGAGGGTCCTATTGCAGGCATACAGAAGGATATTGCAGAGTGTGCTTACGCACAGTGAGTACAGCCTTTTTTCCTCTCTTGTTAAAAACACACTAATCCTACCAAGGTAGCTCTGGCCTCAGAACCTCACCTGTGTGGTTGATATCAATTGCCAATTTGAAAGGCTCTAGAGCCACCTAGGGAAATAAAATCTGAGGTAGGAATGCCCAAGCAGATTGTCTAGATTGGGTTAAACTGGTATGTCCAATCTTAGCTTTCCACTAACCATTTCCATGGTTTGGGGTTTTGGACTGATTAAAAAGAATAAGCCAAACAGTATCTTACATCTCTATCTACTTCCTAACTACAGATATAAAGGTACCAACTGCCCCATACTCCAACCACTATGACATCTCTGTCGTGATGGACTATACCCCAGAACTGTGAGCCAAAAGAAATCTTTCTTTAATAAAGGTACTTTAGTTAGGGCACTTTATTACAAAAACAGGAAAATAATGAAGATATCATTTAAACTTAATTATTTCCAACCTTCCCGTCCCCAGATATATTCACAAAGGGCTATATTTCAATATATGAATTTGTATTGGCAGTTTAATTTATAGAAGGATAATAAAGAGACTCACCTGTTCAATCACAGATGTAGTATAACTATGAATTTTAAGAGGACTTAATTTTCATCCTTACTTTATAACTGAGAAAGCTGAGCACACAAGTGGTTCAATGGTTTCCCTAATGTCATTACAACAACAACAAAAAAAAAAGGAAAATTCCTAAAATTCTTTGATAAGTTTCTTTAGTCTTTTCCCCATAGAAATACCAGGCAGAGTAACACTTCTTCTGCACAAGCTGCTGAGAAGCCATACATAGAGAGCTAAAAAAAGAAAAGAAAAAAAAACAGAAGAGAGGAAGAGAGAGGTTTAAGAGAGGGAGAAAATGTGATTGAACATGAGTCTGCTAATGGCATATTGAAAACAGAATCTTGTCTGTAAGACAAAACGATCTGAAAAGAACAGCAGATGGCACAGAATTTTGTTAAAAGCAGTAGCATCCTGAACACCCTAGGAATTGGAATAGATACCCTTGGGTTGTTATACTGTGTCCCTAATAGGCTCTAATTTGAGCTTAAACATTTTCTCCCTAAGAAAATTCAGAATAATTTGAAGCCTGGAGGTTTTAATTTACTAGAGGGCAAAGATAGAGTGGTGGTTAAGAAAACCTTTCTGGTTGTAACTATTGATAAAGTAGAAGAAATTGGGTGAACGTGGGCCCGAGAGATCCTGTGGGTAAAAGGTCAATGAAAACCCAGCAGCCATCGTTCAGACTGTCGTACAAGTTGTTCTTGATGGAGCTGTGCCTAAGTCTCATAGCAGTAAAAGTAATTGAATCCCCAAAGAGCAGTCCCATTCAAGTGACCATGAGACACTGAGTTCCCAGGATATCAGCAGTACTGTGGTCAGCACCCATGACTGGAGCTCCATTGCTTGGCTTACAGAGCAACACTCTGAAACAGGCATTGCAAATATGGAGCTTTCCAGAAGAAATGGAAGTACTCCATGGGGATTTGTGATTGAGCTTGTAATTCTCATGTTCAAATCTACAAAGAATACCCTCCCTGAAGTCCTTGGCAACGGAGGGGGAAATAACTGAAGTCATGTAACAGAGTAAATGTGTTCCTCACAGAAAGAAGTAGAAATCTCCTCTTCTTGCTGGAGTTTTTTTCACTGTTGAATTGTATTGAAAAGGACAAATGAAGAAGAAAGCAAGTGCAAGGGGCATGTCTCTGTTGTTAGAGTGATGGCCTGGCATGTACAAGGTCATGGGTTCAAATCCCAGCACTGCATTAAGCAGGTGTGGTGGAACTTTCCAACAAGATAAGCACTATGGAGGCGGAGGTCATCTTCTGTTACATAGCTAGTTCTGTGATAGAGAAGACCCTGACGACAGACAAATAAAAGAGGAAAGAGAAGTAGGTTTTAGTGTGAAGAACATGGAAAATGCTAATAGAAAAGATTTAACTCTTGATAAAAATATATAATCCTGTGTTAACCCTAGAGAAACTCCATAAACATTAGACAAAATCTAATCAATAGGCAATTAACTTCTACAAAGCTCATTGTTAAAGGATTTTGCAAACATAGTTGTTCATATTTTCAAGGATGATGTTGCCGAGCAGATGAAAAGATGAGATCATTCTTTTCTATTATTTTTTCATTATAATTAGCGTAGAATTGTGTTTATGGATGTGTGTGATAATCAGATACCTGTATACAATGGGCAATGATCAAAATGGGATAAGTAACATTTCCATCTCTTTAAGCATTTATTATTTCTTCCCATTGTGAGCTTTCAAACTCCTTTCTTCCAGCCATTTGTATAATACATTGTAAGTGATGTCTCAATCATCCTGTTGTTCTGTGTAACACCGGAACTTACATCATGGGTTTGTGATGTTAGAAAATTTCTTGAGACTGATCAAAAACTACTCATTCTTCATTATTTTTGAGGATTTTACCAAAAAATGTGCTTATTTTTGATCATTTTGTTGAAAATCATGGGTATCTAAGCTTATATTTTATAGTTGCTAAGGCCTACATGGTACATGATTTCTCCAACAGTCTGTATATTTTCTAGACAGAGTTTAGAAGCACCCATTTGATTTGTGTTTTAGTAGAATAATAAGATTTTCTAATAATTTTGTTTTTACACAACACATTTATTGAGAAGGTTCTATCTGGCTTTTGAGTAGCATCATTTCATCAACACACATGTAAACCGCCTTGGGTGGGTTACTTAGTCTAGGGGTTGTAACCCACCCTGCAGTCAGTTATTCCAGGGTCACGGAGAGACGCTATCTGAAAAGACATGAGCAAGAGAGAGGAAGAAGGCCAGGCAGATTTGTCGAAGCCTTCGTTTATTAGAGACAGGGTTACAGCTTATATAGGATAAGGAATTGGGTGGGGGGAGGTGCATAGGGGCCTGGGCTCTTGCCACATGGTTCACTTTGGTCACGTAGGCCAGGAGGTTACGAAAAATCAGGTCATGATTCCTCAGCCAGGAAGTAACAAGTTGACACACCTTAGTTGTCTAGATAGTTTGGAATGTGAGGCGGTTCCGCTAACAGATATCTCTCTATTAACAACTAATTGGGTGTGCAGTAGGCTCTGTCAATAGAACAATTCTAATTATTGTTAGGAGTGAGTGGGGTTCTCTGCTAACTCCTCAGGGCAAAGGTTCCTGTAATAATTTGGGGGGGAGAACTGCTCCTGACGCGCGCGCGCGCGAACACACACACACAAACACACACACACACAGAGTTTTTCTTTTTTTTTATTGAGAAAAGGAAAAAAAAGTTTCCGCCTCCTCCCAGCCCCCCATTTCCCTCCCCCTCCTCCCACCCTTCTCCCCCTCCCCCCACACTTCTCCCCCTCCCTCTCCAGTCCAAAGAGGAGTCAGGGTTCCCTGCCTTGTGGAAAGATCAAGGTCCTCCCCCCTTCGTCCATGTCTAGGAAGGTGAACATCCAAATTGGCTAGGCTCCCACCAAGCCGGAACATGAAGTAGGATCAAAACCCCATGACATTGTCCTTGGCTTCTCA
>NW_026067923.1:3021281-3028675 GCF_014885135.2 Alexandromys fortis
TGTGCTTCCCTGCTCCCCTATCCAACCTTCCTTTATCCCACTCATTCTGTTTCCCCAAGTTCCCCCAATCCTCCCCTTCTCACTTTTCTCTCCCAATCCCCCCTTATCCCCATCCCACCCCACCCCCAAGATCCCAATTTTCTCCCCGGCAATTTTGTCTACTTCCCATAGCCAAGAGGATAACTATATGTTTTTCCTTGGGTTCACCTTCTTATTTAGCATCTCTAGGTTCACCAGGTATACACTCCATGACCTTTATTTATGGCTAGACACCAATTATGAGTGAGTACATCCATGTTCATCTTTTTGGGTGAGGGTTACCTCGCTCAGGATAGTGTTTTCTATTTCCATCCATTTGCATGCAAAATTCGAGAAGTCATTGTTTTTTACCGCAGCATAGTACTCTAATGTGTATATATTCCACACTCTCTTCATCCATTCTTCCATTGAAGGACATCTAGGTTGTTTCCAGGTTCTGGCTATTACAAATAATGCTGCTATGAATAGTTGAACAAATGCTTTTGTAATATGACAGGGCCTCTCTTGGGTATATCACCAAGGGTCGTATTGCTGGGTCCAGGGGTAGGTTGATACCAAATTTCCTGAGAAACCGCAACACTGATTTCCAAAGTGGTTGGACAAGTTTGCATTCCCACCAGCAATGGATGAGGGTACCCCTTCCTCCACAACCTCTCCAGCAAAGGTTATCATTGGTGTTTTTGATTTTAGCCATTCTGACAGGTGTAAGATGATATCTCAAAGTTGTTTTGATTTGCATTTCCCTGATTGCTAATGAGGTTGAGCATGACCTTAAGTGTCTTTTGGTCATTTGAAATTCTTCTGTTGAGAATTCTGTTTAGTTCAGTGCCCCATTTTTTAATTGGGTTAATTAATATTTTAAAGTCTAGTTTCTTGAGTTCTTTATATATTTTGGAGATCAGACCTTTGTCTGTTGTGGGGTTGGTAAAGATCGTCTCCCAGTCAGTAGGTTGCCTTTTTGTCTTATTGACAGTGTCCTTTGCTTTACAGAAGCTTCTCGGTTTCAATAGGTCCCATTTATTCAATGTTACCCTTAGTGTCTGTGCTGCTGGGGTTATACATAGGAAGCGACCTCCTGTGCCCATCTGTTGTAGGGTACTTCCCACTTTCTCTTCTATCAGGTTCAGTGTGTTCAGACTGATATTGAGGTCTTTGATCCATTTGGACTTGAGTTTTGTGCATGGTTCTATTTTCATTCTTCTACAGGTTGACATCCAGTTGTGCCAGCACCATTTGTTGAAGATGCTTTCTTTCTTCCATTGTATACTCTTAGCTCCTTTATCGAAAATGAGGTGTTCATAGGTTTGTGGGTTAAAATCCGGGACTTCTATACAATTCCATTGGTTGACTTCTATGTTTTTATGCCAATACCACACTGTTTTCATTACTGTAGCTCTGTAATAGAGTTTGAAGTCAGGGATGTTAATGCCTCCAGAAGATCCTTTATTGTATAGGATTGTTTTGGCTATCCTGGGATTTTTGTTTTTCCATATAAAATTGATTATTGTCCTCTCAAGATCAGTGAAGAATTTTGATGGGACCTTGATGGGAATTGCATTGAATCTATAAATTGCCTTTGGTAGAATTGCCATTTTTACTATGTTGATCCTCCCAATCCAAGAGCAAGGGAGGTCCTTCCATTTTCTGATATCCTCATCAATTTCTTTCTTCAATGCTTTAAAGTTCTTGTCAAATAGATCTTTTACTTCCTTGGTTAGAGTTACCCCGAGATATTTTATGCTGTTTGTGGCTATTGTGAAAGGTGAAGCTTCTCTGATTTCCCTCTCTGCTTCCATATCCTTTGTGTATAAGAGGGCGACTGATTTTTTGGAGTTGATCTTGTATCCTGCCACATTACTAAAGGTATTTATCAGCTGTAAAAGTTCCTTGGTGGAGTTTTGAGGGTCACTTATGTACACTATCATATCATCTGCAAATAACGAAAGTTTAACTTCTTCCTTTCCAATTCGAATCCCCTTGATCCCCTTATGTTGTCTTATTGCTATTGCTAGAACTTCAAGCACTATATTGAAGAGGTATGGCGAGAGTGGACAGCCTTGTCGTGTTCCTGAGTTTAGTGAGATGGCTTTGAGTTTCTCTCCTTTAATTTGATGTTAGCTGTAGGCTTGCTGTATATAGTTTTTATTATATTTAGGTATGACCCTTGTATCCCTAATCTCTCCAAGACTTTTTATCATAAAGGGATGTTGAATTTTGTCAAATGCTTTTTCAGCATCTAATGAAATGATCATATGGTTTTTTTCTTTCAGCTTATTTATATGATGGATTACATTGATAGATTTTCGTATGACACACAGAGTTTTTCAAGCAGAAGTGGAAACTGTGTCTGGGAATCATTCCATTGCTTGTTCCATTTGAAAGCCAGTAAAACGGGCCAGCATTGCTCATTTGCTTTCTTAGTTTTTATTTTCTTTTGCAACCTCTTTTTTTTTTTACTTTTAAAATTACATCTTAATTATGTGTGAGTACACAAATGTATACAAAAATGTGAGTGTATATACATGCATAATTTCTGTATCAAGTGTCTGGAGGTGGGAGGAAAACTTGAAAATGTCTTTCCTTCCACTGTGTGAGTCCTGGTCCCCATGCTGGCAGTGAGTACGTGTGCCTGCCAAGGCATACTGCAGGTGTTACAACCTAGATATTACACAGTTGGAGAGAAACAGAGAAATGTTTCTCTTAGATCATTACACTGTGAGGTTTTGTGTATTTTAGCCTTAATATTATCTTATTAAACAAAACAAAATTAAGAAAGACGCATCTATATGTTTTGCTCTTTCCTCACAAGCTCCGAATATATAGTTTGTAATGGAAATAAAAAGAATTGAGAAATGGCCCCTACTGTAAGCACGAATGTGCTCATAAATAATCCTAATATTTTTTATATTAAAAAAGGTAATTTCCAAACATCTCAAATGGGTAACATTAATTTATCTTATCTGAATAATGCTGATTAAATACATAATAAGGTATGTATTACTGAATCTCAATATGGAAATCTGTTCACAACATATGTAACATAACTATGTTATAAAACCACATTGTAGTATTTTGTGTCAAATAAAAACACTTTCTCATATTGAAGTATAGATAGATGTGGGGTACTGTGGGAGGGGGTATGATTTTATTCAGTGATGTAGCCATAAATATGTTATTTTTGCCACCCTAAATAATTTCTCACCCATGCTCAAGCATAGGTCTTATTAATTCTCAGTGTATGGCATTCCAGAAGGCAGAGGTGGGGGCCATGAGAAGTTGTTGATAAACTTAGAGTGGAATAGAGAAGACAAGGGAGGGGAATAGGGTTAAAAATTACTAAACTCCTTTTCATCAATGTATGAATTGTTCAGGAAACAACATTGCCGGCACTTGTATCAGCAGATGATATGGTTATCTGCGTCTTTGTCTTTATTCTTGAGTGTTTGCTTTTCTTCAGAGACTGTTGATTATTGATAATGGGAGAGATTATTTCTATAGTGAGAAAGTACTACACGGATCTCCATTTCTCTGGATTTGGTTTAAACTGTTGGTATGGACCTGTACTGGAACATGTTATTGCTAGGATAATGGTCCTGAAACGTCAAGCCTCCTAGAAACCACTGAATACACCTTGAGACTCACTGTCCTCGAGATGATAATGATGAGGCTAGCGGAGTTGCATGGCCTGCAGGGACAATTTGCAGTGACAGCAGTTGCAGACACTTGGCTTCCCCGGCTACATTTTTGTGCTATGACATATTGTATTTTATTGGATTCTGTTCTTGTAGTTTGATGTGTTCCTCAAAATTTTTCTTGAATAACATGTTTGTAGGTCAGCCATCTCTCTGAACTTACATTTACCCTAATTACAATGTCATCTTGAGTAATTTGTCTCAAATAGCAATTTTATAGTTTGCAATTATCTTCGCATTTAATTGATTCTGTGGCTAGTAGACACTTGAGGAAGTGAAATGAATCAATCAGATATGATTTTTTTTCTTTGGTTGAAAAGAAAAATTTGATATTAAGCTTTGAGTGAACAAAAACTGTATTGCCTTGAAGGGACAAATATTTTTCCTGACAAAATCTTACCAAATGATTGATGAAAATTTGTTTCAGTTCTCTGTGAAACTGAAAATTATATACATGATTTTCATGTACCTTACATTTTATTTTTTTCTAGTTTAATGTAATTTTTACTTAATTTTTAAAGGACTCATATCTAGGTCTTGATGTACCACTCTTCTTAAATAATGTAATTAAGTGTGTTCTCAAAAAAAAAAACTATGACAGTAGCATTTTGAGAAAGTCAGTATAAATTTGTAACAGATTAATTGTATATTATATCTGAGTCATTCACTAATGCAAATGCTAACTTGAAAGCTGGCTTGGTGTGGAGTGACTGAATATATTTCAGTGCAGCAGTCTGTATTATGCCCTTCAGTGATTGAGAAAAGCTTTTAATTTAATGAGCTTATTGTATTTTTGAATATATGAGAAGGGTAGGCAAATAGGCAAAATGCAATTAGAAAACAACACCCATGAATTAGTATGTATATTTTATATGAACATTTAGAATCTAAAAGTTATTTTGTATTCTCTAGTTGATCTACAGCAATGATTTTAGGTGTGTCATCATAGAGCAGATTCAAATGAAGGAGAGAATTTAAAATTTCATAGTCCAAAGAAGAAATGAGTGGTTTTGGTTTTATACTTTTGCTGGGGATACTTTTGGTACTGAGCACATCCCTTTAAAGATTCTAGCTCATCTTTTGTATTTGTCTATCAACTTTTGCCTTTTGATAAACCTATCTTGGCCTTGGTGTCTCGTTAAGAGACTAGTATATCAGTAAGATTGAATATTAATTATGTGTCTTCTGACTACAACAAATTACCTGGTACAAGCAACTTAAGGCAGGGAGGAAGGAAGGTTTATTTTGCCTCACAATTTGAGGGTGTAATCCATCCTGTCCTGGTGGGAGGTCACAGTGATGGAAGCGTGGAACAGCTGGTCACTTTGTATGCACAGGCAGGAAGCAGAGAGCCATGAATGCTGATACTCAGTTCGCATTCTCCAAATGATTCATCCAAACTCTCAGTCAAGAGAATGGTGCAGCCCACAGATAAGATGTGTTTTTCAGCCTCAACTTAATGCAGAAATTTCCTCTCTGATATGCATGGATTTTAGTTCCAGAATTCTAAATCCCGTCGAGTCACCATTCAGTACCTACTATGAGAGGCAGCAGCATGTGAAGGGCTGTTTTGGTCAGTGTGGACTATGAAACAAAACCAGATAGGCAAGAACAAAATATTTCATTCTTGTGTTAATGAAATTTTCACTTTTTAGAGTTTAAAATAACGTTCTTTTTTTGTGAAGAAAACATTGTGTTAATAGAAAGCAAGCAGTTTTGTTTGAAGTATAACTTTTGGGAAAACAGAAAGATAAAAATTTTGCTTTGGGCTCTCATGTACAGTCTTATTTAATCTACTAGTAAAAAAAAAATCCTGGAAAAAGAAGATAGAACTAAGGAAAGAGAGAGTTCCCCTCGACTTTCAGATTGACATGCGGTTCTGAGACATGCAGAACATCCCCTGATAGAGATGAATGGGGATAGAGATGGAAACAGTGAAGGGGGGGGTATGGAAAGATTGGTTTAAATAAGAGGGGAAGAGATGATAGAGCAAAGAAGAGAACAGTTCTACAAAGTCCACCACACTTCTAGCTCAGTTATTTTTCTTTCTTTATGTCAGTCCAGATGTATGTGGAAGGACACAGGACACAGTCCAGCTCCCTGAAAGACCCTTGACCATTTTCATCAAATTGCCCAACCTGTAGGGGAGAATACAATGGAATTATGGCACCAGCACCCTGTTGAAGATGGTTCATGACTGACAGGAAAGTTCTATTGTGGCTTCTGTACTCCTTTCAGACTCTGCTGCCTAGAGTTCGGCAGATGGCCTGTAATGGGGAATTTCTAAACCACCTTCCTAAATTTCAGATGCTCCATTATCTTCCTATGCTTCTTCAAGTATGTGTAGCCAATTTCTAATTAGAATAAATCTCTTTTTAATGTTCAATACTCCCTGCCAGCGGGTGGACAGCCCCTGGGTATCTCCTTAGCAGGAAGCAAACAGTTCCTTTTCTTTATTGAGTGTGTGTGAGTGGTTTGCTCTGGAACTGCGCTGAAATCCAGCATATCTTTGTTACTATAATGTTAACATCCTTCAGTATATCAAAATGGCAAAGTAAAAAATACATGAGTACCCCTCAGCACAAAATTACTTCAAGAAATATGATTGAAGTTATGCACAATTTTACTATTTTCATATATTGGAGAGAGTAAGATAATATCCTGGGAATTCCTTTATTAAAATGCACCTGTATTTATTTTTGATTCCCATCTTCCCTTTCTGTTTTATTTTTCCCAATGCTGTAACCACTCATCATTTTGGGATCAATTAAAGCGTAAGCTCCACTTAGTTCAGGTATAAGAAATATACAATTGATAGTAAGTCATGCAGAAAATTGACTATAAATTCATATCGTTACTGGATAAAGGGGGAATCATATTTCAAAGGAAAATTAGCAAGCATAATTATTAAGGTGATACATAATTTTCAGGCACCTTAGTTTTCAAATAAAATGCAACCAATTAGCAATTAGTTTTAGAACATTAAAGCATCCTCTCGTCTACCTTAACTTGACAAAAAAAAATTGGTGATCATGTATGTTCTGCAGCAGTTGTTAAGATTTACTTTTCACTCACTGTCACTGATTATACCACAGACTGGACCTAAAGCAAGGCCTGTGCTGACTCATGTGAGCTATGCATCATGGACGTCTTAATATTTTTATGAATAGATAATAATGTTCAAAGATGATTCTTTTTGCCCTGTATAAAATGTCCATATCAGAATCTGTGTATTGAATACTGTGAGGTCTATTTTTTAGACAATGGTGGTTCATCTTGCATGTTAATGGTCCATTCTATAGGTAGGAATTCTGACTTAGGAAATCAGGAAGGGAATCCTTGGGTCAGTAATCACAGCATTAGATATCAAAGGAGAGCAAGTCACCAACTACGGAAATCGTGATTCCAGATCTTTCCTTCTGGAAAAAGTACTCTTTAGTGCAGAGTATTTCTTTAATCTTTAGTACAGAGTTTCACATCACTTAGGTTTGGCCATTTATTCCTGGAGAGATGGCTCAGCGGTTAAGAGCATTGCCTGCTCTTCCAAAGGTCCTGAGTTCAATTCCCAGCAACCACATGGTGGCTCACAACCATCTGTAATGAGGTCTGGTGCCCTCTTCTGGCCTTCAGGCATACACGCAGAAAGAATATTGTATACATAAT
>NW_026067923.1:3028697-3033405 GCF_014885135.2 Alexandromys fortis
AATAAAAAAAAATAAAATAAAAAAAATCTTGAAGAACCCGGAAAGGGGCAAAAGGAGGATTTCTGATTATGCTAGCAAGGGTCCCTTTTGATGTAGGTGTTATTTCATCAGTCAGTCAACGTACAAACTTCTGATTTGTATGCTTTTATTGCCAACATATTTAAATGCAACTTTATTTATTAGGAAAATCACAATAATATTTAAAAATTATTGTCAGTAATGTCTGTAAATTAATGGAAGAGAATTTCTTGAGGGGCAAAGAAAGAAAACAAGAAAATGGAGGCAGGAGATGAAGGAAGAAGGAGATGATTGCCAATGTCACTACTTGTTATCTGCCATGCATGTTGTTAATTCACTGTGCTAAAGACTTTGTATAGCTGTGACCAAAACACTTGACAGAAGCAACGTAATGGTGGAAAACGTGTTTATTTTGGCTCATAAGTTAAAGGTGTCAGTCAATCACAGTAAGGAGGACATGGCAGAGCATAGTGGCTCAGTCGTTTGGAGGTGAAGCAGCAAAGAGAGAGAAATGGAGGTAGGTTCTGAGAAAGCTGTCACCCCAAGAACATGTTCCAGTGATATGTTTCCTTTAGCTAGTTCTCAATGATGCCATTGTAGGATCAACCAACCAATTCACCCAATCATAGCCCTCATGATCAAATCATTTATATAAACATAATTGCAGACACCATAGAACAGACTTCAAAAAATTATTAGCTCTCATGTTTTGGTCCAATTAAGCTATAAATTAATATTCACCATCCCAAGCATCCGCTGAGCACCAGTGATATGCAGCCTTTATATACACATCACTCCTTACTTCCCCCATGAAGTAAAATGTGTCTTCTTCATTCTGTTTATTAAAAAAAAATCCCAGAATTCAGCAAGTTTTAAAATGCTTTCTTACAAATCTAGTTCCTATGTGAAAATAGGCTTCTCCTTCCACAATATTTATGATGCTGTCTTGGTAATTGTAGGGTTTACCTATACTGAAGCTTCCAAAAACTAAATCACAGTTTACAAGGATGAACCGTGAGATACGTGCAGTTTGGCATAGAATGGGTCTCTGGAAATGTCAGCGGGATTAAAGCCCATCCATTCCTTTGAGGTGGAAATCCGTCATCACTGTGGAGAGACACTGCTGCTAATTTCTCTGCCCTCTGCAAACAGCCATCTGTCTGAGATCTCCCTGAAGTGGCTGCCATCCAGGATGGCCATGTTGTTGCAGCCTTTGAGTGCTTAGAACGCTGTAATGTCTGTGTTAATAGCTGGGAAATTGCAGCGGCAGCACCTAGGCCACTCCAATAGAGCAATGTGAGCTGGGGTAAGTTCGATTGAGCAAAAAAAGTCACGCTGACTATGTGATGAAGAAGCAGAACTGGTAGCAGTGACAGTCAGCAGCTGCTGGTGTTAGGGGAAGGACAAGCTGATCTGGAAAATGGGAAGAGCTAACTTCCAGCAGCTCCTCAGGGCCATATTCTGCAGCATTTCTCCACTCCTTGTATATCCCCCATCATATGCAGAAGCTAAGGAAATATAGTGCACTTGTAAAATCACAGGGTATCAGTAGGTACAGGTGGATGCTCGTTTGGAGGAGAGAAAGTGGGAATGCATAGCAGGAACCCCTACATACAACAGAGAAATGCCCAGGACACTCACCTCACAGTTTCCTGAAGTTAACAAACCACTATGAGCTGAACTTTTAGACCATCAGTAAACTGCCATGATCTACGTCATTCCTCATCCATAACAAATTAAGTGGTTTTTCTGTTTATTGGTTTGTTTTGGATTATGAGGTTTGGGGGTGAATAAGAAACAAGAAGGATGATATGATTCTTGCCAATAAAGAATCTGTCAGTTAGTTTAGGAGATGTCTATCTAATGTCTATCAGGAAAGGATAAGCAAGAACTGAATGCAGTGAATTTTAACATGTGAAAGAAAGGGCATGGGCAACAAGGACTACAGAAGAACAGAACCTCTGCTGAGTAGAGGGGGCTCATATTGAAAGGATGGACAAGTAGCCAGGACTGAGACATTTTAGGCTTCTTGTCTGTCTACAACCACTCAGAATACACCACACAAATCCCCCTGAAAAACTGCCATTCATTTCATAGGACAAGCATTGTGCTTGATCTTCCAAACATCCCCAAGAATATATGATCAATATGCCATCATTCCATGCACTGGAGGGTTGTGGTGTCTTATGCTAGAGCATTGAGTAGACTGATGAAAAGGTTTACTGCAAACCAAAACAGCTAGAGTCTGTTTTTCATAATTACCAATGACTTCATTAAATTTTCTATCTATTCATTGATCATATCAAATTGCCAGTGCACCATCAATAATGTGCCATTGAGTAGTTGGTTCTGCATTGATGAAATTTAGTATCTATGGCATCTTTTACTTCAAAGTAAAATAAAAAATAAACATTTAGTTTAATCAACATTTAATTGTATGGGCTAAACAAATCA
Organism: Alexandromys fortis; assembly: GCF_014885135.2. Taxonomy (NCBI): domain Eukaryota; kingdom Metazoa; phylum Chordata; class Mammalia; order Rodentia; family Cricetidae; genus Alexandromys; species Alexandromys fortis. Next base: position 3,031,170 of record NW_026067923.1, read on the forward strand.
AAACTTGGTGTTGAACTGTAAATCATATCTATCATTTTTCACAAGCCCACACTGTTCTTTCTTTAGCTCTGTCACTAATTAGTTAGGGGGGAAATAATAATATCCATTGTTTGGTATTCTATACTAGCTATGCTTTTCCAATACCATTCCATGTAAGTTTATTTTTCATTCTAAATACATGTGAAATTATACTCACTTGTCTAGGAATGAAACTAAGAATGTTTAAATATTTTTGGGGAATTTCATGCATGAGTACGGAATTATACATATGTCATTTTGACACTACTCTCTCCCTCCTTTGGTCAATTTCTTGTCCATCTGCTTCCTCTCAAATTTATGACCTCTTCTTTATTTTCTTTTTCTTTTTGAGATTATAAATTAACTGCACATTTTCTCCCTTCCGTTACCTTTCTCCAAACCCTTCCACTTAGCCCTCCTTGTTAGAAGTACAGCTTTAGCAGTGTGATCAAAAGCCATCACAAACACAAACTTGAATTTCCCAAGTTAAGTCACTAAGACTTAGAGGGGAAAAAATAACTATCACATAATCTTTGTGACAGAGGATTACAAAAAAAATTGACATGAACATGTAACAAAAATTGCAAACCAAGCTGTTGAATAAGCACCAACAAAAATGATAGGAAGTTGGAAGCTCAACAAAAGACAAATCTAGCATTTGGAAGCAGCACATGTTAGCTGATAAGAGATTAAAATCAATAACAATCATGCCATGAACTCCAAGGAAAAATAAATTATGAAATTAAAAACGTGGAAAGGAAAGCCAAGTGCACACAAGTGGTATTTAGATTATGTATTAGGAAGAGTAAACATGATCAGGATGCTGCAGAATTCCCTACCAACCACATCCCTAAAGCTACAAAGACTTGTTAGTGCTGGAAAACTGAGTGCTGTGCACCATTCTTAAGGGTATGTCTGGATTAACTCTTCCAGGGAAAAGACAGTCAACGAAGAGATACTTAACATCTTGTAGATAACATCTTACTCTTTCCAGATTTTGCACGTTAGCCTCACACTTGCAGCAATCCTCCTGCCTCAGCTACTTACTGTAGTCATTACATTTGTGAGCCACAACATCCAGCTTAGCAAGGCATTTATGACAGCCTCATTTGATTGGCCACATAACAGAACTTACAGCTATGTGAATTCTTACACTGAAAAATGAAAACACGGGTTGAGTTTGCTAGTGCAGGCCTTTAGTCTTAGTACAATGGGAGAAAGAGGCAGGAAGAACCCTAAGAATGATCTACATAGAAACTTCTCCGTCAGCCAGGAACACAATGAGATCCTATTTCAAAAAAGAAAAGAAAACCAATGAATGACAACCCACAGTAGCAACAACAAGCAACCACAATAGATAACATTTATGTTTCTGAGTAATGTTTTGAATAACTTAGAAATGAAACACACCTGTATAATGAGGCCATTCAGAACCTTTTATAGAATTTTAAATTAGCAATAGTTTTCAAACATAGTAAATTTTTAGGGCTTTGATCCCAGAAAACAAACATTATATTCATTATTGTCCATTGATTGTATTTGATACTAATAAGTAATTTGGATGAATAAATGAATGAAAAAATAATGAAGATGTTACTAGAAATCCTATATCTAAACTGATTTGTGTATGTGAATATATAAATACATATGCACATATATACATATATACACATGTCTGTATCAAAATACACATAAAGAATCTTAAATATAGTGAGTATAAAATCTCCAACCAGAATGAAGTATATAGCAAACATACATATGCACAAAAACATAAAGCTGCAATGCTATTCCTTATTTTACATGTATTACTTGGGACATATAGTGAGAGTGGTGAGGGGTAGGCAATCAGGAATAAAGTGCAAATCTGAGGGGGCTCAGTGGGTAAAATCACTGATCTAACAAATCTGAGCATCCAAGCTCAATCTCCAGTGCCCGTGTAAAGGGCAGGAGTGGATGGCAGAGATTGCTATGCATCTATAATCTGTAAGCATCTATCTGAGTGATGCAGGGCAAAGATGGAGAATCATTCATAAGCTTATCAGCATGCTATTCTGGATCACCCAGCAGAGCAGCAAAAAAGGAGAGGGATCTTATTTCTTTAAGTGAAAGGCAAAACCCAACTCTACTCTCTGACCTTCATATATGTGCCTTAACACACATGCACAGTTTCTCTCTCTCTCTCTCTCTCTCTCTCTCTCTCTCTCTCTCTCTCTCTCTC
>NW_026067923.1:3033595-3199743 GCF_014885135.2 Alexandromys fortis
CTCTCTCTCTCTCTCTCTCTCTCTCTCTCTCTCTCTCTCTCCCTTTCACACACACACACACACACACACACACACACACACACTGAAACAATAAGCAATTTTTAAAAGTTAAAAGAATAAGAGGGAATCAAGTAAGGGTTAATGGAACCTGTGAACATTTCTCATGATCATGTGACTTGAGCTGCTAGTAATACCCAGCTTAACTTTTTGCACTTGAGCTCAAAGAAGCTAACTAACCTGCCCCATCACACAACTGGTTCACAGAAAGACAGAAATCGAACCACTGCTGCAAGATTTCCTCTTGCTTATCTTTTGTCTTCTCAGGTAGGCTTCTTTGATATTGGCTGTTTACAGAGCACATGTGCTCTATTATTATTATGATTCACTTAAATGGAAGTGATTGATTGTCCTAGATGTTCAATAAGATCATTGATATAAGTCAAATAAAGATTGCCTAAGCTTGGTCTGCTTTCACCTTAAAGATAATTTCTATTTATTTATTTATTTATTTATTTATTTATTTATTTATTTATTTATTTTTATTTATTTATTAAAGATTTCTGTCTCTTCCCCACTGCCGCCTCCCCTTTCCCTTCCCCTCCCCCAATCAAGTCCCCCTCCCACGTCAGCCCAAAGAGCAATCAGGGTTTCCTGCCCTGTGGGAAGTCCGAGGACCACCCACCTCCATCCAGGTCTAGTAAGGTGAGCAAACTGCCTAGGCTCCCACAAAGCCAATATGTGCAGTAGGATCAAAAACCTATTGCCATTGTTCTTGAGGTCTCAGTAGTCCTCATTGTCCGCTATGTTCAGCAAGACCGGTTTTAACCCAAGCTTTTTCAGACCCAGGCCAGCTGGCCTTGGTGAGTTCCCGATAGAACATCCCCATTGTCTCAGTGTGTGGGTGCACCCCTCGCGGTCCTGAGTTCCTTGCTTGTGCTCTCTCTCCTGGTGCTCCTGATTTTTGGACCTTGGGATTTCAGTCCAGTGCTCCAATGTGGGTCTCTGTCTCTGTCTCCTTTCATCGCCTGATGAAGGTTAATATTCAGGATAATTTTAAAAAGAAAATTAAGCACTGGAAAGTAAGCCCACAAAAATAATTCTAAAATGTGTTCTTGATTTAAATTTCTTTGTTTTGTCATCCTGTCAAATCCCCCTGTATAAATTTCTTCTTCTTCTTTTGCCTTTCATATCTTAGACTCTCATGTGTCCTCTTCATCTAGATTCTTATCTTCTTTCTCATACTCTTATACAGAGTAATATACACTAAATATATACAAAGTATATATGCAAAGTAATATGACTAACTCCGTTCATCATTTTGAGCTCTGTAACTCTTTCCTTTAATTTTATCTCCAGGAAAGAAATGGTGAGTAGATATTGCTTAGCAGAAAGGTTACAAATACATATACAAGGCTGCGGTTCCTTTGGGATCAAGTTAATTTTGAAATTCTGAATGTTCAAGGTTTAGGGCAAAATTTGTTACTTAACAAATACATCAAAAGGAACTAGTGCAGAGAAAGTGGATTGCAGTTTCTACACAAGAAATGAATATACACACTAGGAACAGGAGCACCATTTTGGGTCAAGTTTTTTCTGCAGATTGAGTTGAGTCTTCCTAACCAACTGGACCTTTAAAGTTTTTACAGTGCTTTGGATCCTGGAAATAAAATGAATGTTTTTATGTACATTGAAACTTAAGAATTATATTAATGGACTGACTTGCATCTCACTCATAGATCACTAGAGATAGCAATTTTCAGAAACATGGAACTGGATAAATCATGAACTCTCTCATTCAAACTTTTTTATTAATGTCTTTATATATCTTATGGTATCCTATGAAAAGGAAATAAAGTTGGTAAATTATTTAAAAAGACGTTAGGCAGGAGTTCAGATTGAAATTTTGTGTAAGGCTTCAAATATTATGTTTTTTAAAATTTATTTCATTGAATATGTCTTAATCATATTCTTTCCCCTTCCTTAATACTTTCAAAGTCCACTCACTTCATTACCTACTCGCATTCCTGTTCTTGCTCTCTCAAAAGAAAAAGAACAAAAACACAAAAGGTAAGATTTTTAAAAAGCAATACTCAATAAACAAAAATAAAACTAAATAAAATTAAAAAGTACATTAAAAAGTAGACAAAAAAAAACAAGAAAACAAAATGGAGTCCATTTTTTGTTGGACAAGTACTTCTTGGCAAGGAGTTTGCTATGGAGTCGGGTTTACATGCCCAATGGCATTCTTTACAAGCCAATTGGCTTTCTCTACTCAACACATATCAATTGCACATAGCTTTTGTTGTTAGGGACAAGTGTCTTGAATACTTTTCAATTGCTGTGACAAAACAAACAATAAATAAACATACAAAAAAGCAAAATAAAGCACGTAATTTGAAGATCGTGGTTCCAGAGAGTGAGACTCTATGACCACCACGGCAGGGAGCAAAGCATCAGGCAGGCATGGTGCTGGGGCAGTGGCAGAGAACTTATGTCCTGATCTGCAAGTAGGGAGCAGAAAGAAAAAGAAAACTGGGAATTGTCTGGGCTTTTGAAACCTCAAAAAATTAACCTCTGGTAAAGAAAACAGATCTTTTCCTGAATCACAAGACAAGAAGTAGCTCAAATTACTTTGCAGAATCCAATTAATCAATAGATTACCAACTTTAAGTTTTTGAGAAGTGAGGGGAAATTTAATTTGATTAAAAATAGTAATGACAAACTCTTACGAGCATCTTAGATGCTTCTGTCTGTATCACACATTCCTGTTCCTCAGACATTCTCTCCCTAGAAGGACAGTGATGATCCAGACTACGGAAAGGCTCCCATGTAGACCCTTGACACTCCTTTGGCTTACTGTACCCAATACTGCCAGTCAAGTTTTTGACCCCTGTTGAATTAAGAGCGGCGGGGCTGCATCCCCGGCACCCGGCCGCCCGCATGGCTAGGTTATGCCCCGAAATAATTACATGGAAACTGTATTTTTTTAAACACCGCTTGGCCCGGCTAGTTCCAGCTTCTTATTGGCTAGCTCTTACATATTGTTCTAACCCATTTCTAATATTCTGTGTAGCCCATGAGGTGGCTTACCAGGGAGGATCTTAACCTGCGTCGGTCTGGAGTGGGAGAACCATGGCGACTCCTGACTAAGCTTCTTTTTCCCAGCATTCTCTTCTGTTTACTCCACCTACCTAATTTTCTGTCCTATGAGGGCCAAGGAAGTTTCTTTATTATTAACCAATGAAAGCAACAGATAAGATACAAGACCCACCTCCATCAGACCCCCTAAAAAGAAAGTTAACGTATCAGTTTTGTGAGGGATCTAAGCAATTTTAAATCAAGAAGCATGGCATACTAGGTGGGAGTTTTGTCACATATATGACTTATCTTAAATAGAATTCCATACTTGGAAAAAAATATTTTGAGCATCCCATCAACTTTCAGTCTCTGTTACTGTGTAAAGCCCAGGTCCAGCAGACATCCTGAGGTAAGTGTTCCTGTTAAAACTTTAAAAAACAAGGAGGCTGAAAATGGTAATAAAATTTTAGTAGACAGTTTAGAAACTATGCAAAACAGAAAATGTATTGGTGATATATTCAGAGTTCTAAGAAAATGTGATGCTTCCAAAACAAAACCAAAATTATAAGAACTATTAAAATGTTGGAGAGTGCTGGCACACACCCTTAATCCCAGCACTTGGGAGGCAGAGGCAGGCAGATCTCTGTGAGTTCGAGGCCAGCCTGGTTGGTCTACAAGAGCTACTGCCAGGACAGGCTCCAAAGCTACAGAGAAACCTGTCTCAAAAAAACAACAAACAAGCAAGCAAGCAAGCAAACAACAACAACAAAACTATTGAAGAAATGCAGCCTCTGGATACAAATTAAAAAAGCAGCAAATGAATTTTATTATGTTCCAAATATATAGCTGAAGAAATTTCAGAGAAAGTAGAATAATCATCAAAATCACAGAACCACAATTTTGAAAGAAAAAAAAAAGGGAAGGATATTTTAGAACACAAGTATTCCGCTGAAAACAAGTACACAGTTCCTGAGGATGGAAGAAGGACTTCTACAGACTGGGTCATTACACTTTAAATTCTGAAGAAAATAATCACCTGTTGGGAAAATCAGAATTACCATGGATTTTTAAGTGATTATCACATATTTTCTCAGAATAAGCATCATCAGAAATTTTAAAAGTAGCTCAAAATTTAAAATATTCTAAAATGTCAATTTACAAGCTAGCATTTTATAAGTCAATATCATGCTATAATAAAGCATTTTTAAAATGTGGCGTGGACAAGCAATTAGTTTCTATTCAATCAAACAGGGAGTCATGGAATGCAAGTCTAGGATTCAGTAAAAGAGACTCCAGAAATAGAAAGAGACTGGGCTTAGGAACAAGACTGGTGCTGGGGAAGAGTTCAGCTTGTAGAATGTTTGCTACCTGAGTTTGGGTCCCCAGCATCCACATAAATAAACATTAGTCTATGGATATAATTCCCATGTCTGTGTTCCCTGTCTTGCCCCTCCCACAACTTCCCTCCTCCTCTGCCCTGGATCCTCCCATTCCAGCTCCTCCTCCATCCAGTCATAACTACCTCCTTTATTTCTTTTTTCTAGGTCTATTTGTCCCTCCTAGTCCCTTATTCTATCTCTACCTAACCTCTGTGGTTCTTTGGATTGTAGCTTGGTTATCACTGACTTCAGAATTAATATTTACATATAAGTGTATATTTATTATATTTGTCTTTAGGAGTCTGAGTTACCTCATTCAGGCTTAATTTTTCTAGTGCTAGCCATTTCCCTGTGAGTTTCATGATTTAGTGTTTTTTTTAATAGCTGAGTAATATTCCATGGCTTAAATGGACCATATTTTCTTTACTGGTTCATCTTTGAAGGGCATCTGGATGGTTTCACATTTCAGGCTGCTATGAATAGAGCATCAATAAACATGTTTTGATGGAGGAAGGTCATTGGTTAATTAAAGAAACTGCTTGCCCTGATAGGTTAGAACATAGGTGGGTGGAGTAAACAGAAAAGAATGCTGGGAGGAAGAGGAAGTGAGCTCAGACTCGACAGCTCTGCTCTCTGGAGCAGAGACGCCATGCTCCCCTCTCCCGGGCAGATGCAATAGCTCTGCTCTCTGAGGCAGACGCATGCAATGAAGCAAGCCGCCATGTCAGACATGCTGAATCTTTCCCGGTAAGACCGGTGCCACACAGTTTATTAGAGATGGGTTGATTGGAATATCAGAATTAGCCAGTAAGGGCTAGAGCTAATGGGCTAAGCAGTGTTTAAAAGAATACAGTGTCCATGTAATTATTTCGGGGCATAAGCTAGCCAGGCGGCCGGGGTGCTGGGGATGCAGCCCTGCCGCTCCTATTACTACAATGCTTGAGCAAGTGCTCTGTGGTAGAATGAAGCACCCCATGTGTATAGGCCTAAGAGTAATATAGCTGGATCTTCACGTAGATTGATTCCTATTTTCCTGAGGAACTGCGACACAGATTTCCATAGTGCTGTACAAGTTTGCACTCCTACTAGCAATATATGAATGTTCCCCTTATTCCACACTGTTGCAAGCATGAGCTATCATTTGTTTTATTGATCTTAGCCATTCTGATGTGTGTTAAGATAAAATCTCCTAGTAGTTATGATTTACATTCCCCTGATAAACAAGGATAATTAATATTGCTTTTATCTATTTCACAGTCATTTGAGTGTCATCTTTTGAGAGTTCTCTCTGTAGATCTATACTACATTTTTAATACTTATAGGTTTTGTTGATACCCAGTTTCTTGAGTTCTTTATATATTTTGATATTATCCTTCTATTGAATGTATAGTTAGCAGATTATTTTCCCACTCTAGATGCTGCCACTTTGTCTAAATGATGGTGTTCTTTGCCATTAAGAAGGTTTTCATTTTTATGAGGCCCTGTTTATTAATTGTTGTTATTGGTGACTGTCCTAATCATGTTCTGTCCAGAAAGTCTCTTCCTGTGCCATTGAATTCAAACTATTCCCCTGCTTACTCTCCTGTCATCTTCAGCTCATCTGATTTTATGTTGAGGTCCTTAATCCTTTGGAGTTGAGTTTTGGGCAGAGTATAAATTTGGATCTACTTGAATTGTTCTACATGCAGTTGTCCATTTTGACCAGCAACAATGGTTGAGGATGTTTTTTTCCTGTGTGTATTTTTGCCCTCCTTAGTAAGAATAGGGAGTCCATGGTGTACGCATTTATATTAGGTGCTTCAGTGTGAGCCCATGGATCAACATGTCTGTTCTGTGCCAAGGAAGTGGTGTTTTTAGTCCTACTGTGATGTAATAGAGTCTAAGGTGGACACTGGGGAAACTTCAGCAGTTCTTTACCGTCCAGGATTGTTTCAGGCATCCATATATTTTTCATGTTTCATATGAAGCTGAAAATCTGTGAAAAATTGTGTTGCAACTTTGATGGGAATTGTACTGAATCTGTAGCTTGCTTTTGATAAAGTTGGCCATTTTTGCTATGTTGATTCTATGGATCCATGAGCATAGGAGATCTTTCTGTCTTCATTTTCTTTCTTCATTATGTTAAGTTTCCTGCCATGAAAGTCTTTCACTTGCTTGGGTAGAGTTACCCTAATATATTTATATTATTTGAGGTTTTTGTGAAAGATGTTATTTCTATTGATTGCTCAGCTCATTCGTCAGTTGTACAAATAAAGGCTACTAATTTTCCTGAGTTAATTTTGTATCCAGCTACTTTACTATGTGTTTATTATCTATAGGAATTTCTGAATGGAATTTTTAGGATCACACACACACACATATATGTCCATATTGTCTACAAGTAGAGATACTTTGACTTCTTTCTTTCCTATTTGTATTCCCTTGATCCCATTCGGTTGTCTTGTTATTCTATCTAAGACTTCAAGTACTATATTGAGTAGGTTTGGAGATAGTGGAAAACCATGTCTTGTTCTTGATTTTAATGGAATTGCTTTGAGCTTGTCTCCATTTAAGTTGATGTTGGCTATGTGGTTGATGTAAATTGCCTTTATTATGAAAAGGAATGTCTCTTGTACCTCTAATCTTCTCAGGACTTTTATCAAGGGAGTGTGTTGAATTTCCTCAAAGGCCTTTTCTGAATCTAAGGAGACAATAAGATGATTTTTTTTCTTTCAATTGTTCATATAATACATTACACTTATTGGTTTACGTGTGTTAAACTATCCATGCATCTCTGGAGTGAAATCAACTTGATCATGGTGGATGATATTTTTGATATGTTTTTAGATTCAGTTTGCAAATATTTTATTGGTAGGTTTTGCATCTCTGTTCATAAAGGAAATTGGTGTGTAATTCTCCTTTATTTGGCCTTTATGTCATTTCAGTATTATGGTACCTGTGTTCTCATAAAATGAAATAGGTAATGTTCCATTTGTTTCTGTTTTGTGTAATCGTTTGAGTCATATTGGTGTTAACTTTTCTTTGAAAAGTTAGAATTCTGCACTATAACCATCTGGGCCTGAGGTTGTTTTGGGGTGTAAAGAATAAAGATTTGAATAACTGCCAGTATTTTACTAGGGGTTATAGGTCTGTTTAAATTGCTTATCTGATCTTGGCCTAACTTTGGTAAGTGGTATATATCAATTTTATATGTTTTTTTTATATTTTCTAGTGTAGTACAGGCTGTTAAAGTATGTATGTCATTACTAATATCTGGTTTTTCTCAGTGTTTGTTGTTATGTCCCCTTTACATTTCTAATTTTATTAATTTGGACCTTCTTTTTCCATCTGTGAGTTAATTTGGTTTAGATTTGTCAATCTTATTGATTTTTTCAAAGAACTATTTGTTTCATTGATTCCCCATATTTTTGTTGTTGTTTGAGTCTATAAAATTGATTTCCACCCTGAGTTTGATTATCTCTTGTTGTCTACTCTTTTTGGATGTGATTTTTTTCTTTTGTTCTAGGACTTTCAATTATACTGTTAAGTTGCTAGTATGAAATCTCTGCATTTTATATGGAGGCACTTAGGATTAAGAACTTACCTCTTAGAACCTGCCTTTGTTTTGTCCCTTATGTTTGAGTGTGTTGTATATTTATTTTAACTCAATTTTAGAAAGTCTTTAAACTCTTTTTTGATTCTTTCCTGACCCATTTTTCATTCAAAATTGAGTTGTTCAGTTTCCATGAGTTTGCATGTTTTCTGCTATTTCTGCTGTTGATGATATCCAGCTTTAATGCATGGTGATCAGGCAGGATGCAGAGTGTGTGATCATATGGGAGCTGGGGAGAAAGGGAAGCCACAGAAAGCTTTCTTCCACAGAGCTGGGGGATGAGCCTGTTGGACTGGATTTGGTGGAGAGCGTGAGGAGAAGATCTGCAGTCAGCTTACCTTCCTCCCTTGCAAGAGTAGCCTGAGGTTTCCAGGGAACACCTGCAGATGCTGGTAGCTAGGATAAAGTGATAACTGGTAGGAAGGAAGGTAGTTAAGGTTAAAGAGGAAGTCATTCCATGGAAAAGGAGACATGAAGGGAGGGGCGGCCACAGCAGGTATTATGCCACAGAGCTGAGGAGAGACTGGCACCTTGGCACTGAAGGACTGGAAGGAGAGAGGAAGATGTACAGACAATAAAATGACTAAAAAAAAAAAAAAAAAAAAAAAAAACAGGGAGAGAGAGCTCCATAATATTAATCAGAGAAATGACTTAAATACTATTTTAAAAGCATAAGCAATGAAAACAAGAATAGATAAACAAAAATGGATCAAGTTAATAACTTTCTGTATTGCAAAGAAAATGGCCAAGTAAGTAGAAAACGCACAGACTGAGAGAAAATATGTGCAAACCATTGGCCAATAGTCTGAAAACCAAAGTAGATAACACAAACTTTTCAATAAAATATAACAGTAAATAGTGAAACTGTTTTTTTAATTGAGAAAATGACTTAAAAGACATTTCTAAAAGAATAGATGCAAATGCATAACAAATCTCTGAAAATGCTAAATGCCTCTCATCACCAAGGAGATTTTGCACTAGGGAGGCACCAAAAAAACACAGATTCCATTTGGAATGAAACAATTTCTCACTTATATTGGGTAGGTTATTATCAGAAGGGTAAGGGAGTAAAGATATGGAACGAAGGGAAACTTTTATATATAGGCTGGTTTTGTAAATTAGAGCACTATAAAAATTCTTCAAAATCTCTGAAGTAGAATTTCTAGATAATCTAGAACTCTCTTTTGGGGAGGGATATAACCAAAGAATTGGAATCATTGTGTCACAGAGAGTTCTCTTATATCTGTTCATAATTGCTAAAAAGAAAAGCCAAATACCAATTATTACACCATTACAGAATGAGAAGCAATTGTTCCTTTACAAACACTAGCAAATCCCTTTATTTATGACAATATGGACTGTCTCAAAATCCCAAGATAAATGTACCAATGTATGATTTGCAAATCTTACATAGTCTTGTATGCGGAGTCTAAATCTATTGTACTCATAGAGTGAAGAAGTAGAGAATAGTGCCTCCTGAAGGCTGGAATAGGGATGACATGAGAACAGAAGATGCTAATCAACAGATCCCAGGTTTTAGTCAGAAAGGAAGAATGTGTTCTCTTGTTTTGTTGTGTTTTGTTGTACAACATAGTAAAATGCTTAATAATAATGTATTTTGTATTTCCCACTACATAGAAGGGATTTGAAATATTCTCACTATAAAGAAATAATGACCTGGATTCAAACATTCTCTAATACATATGCATTTATAAACACTATAATGTACCCAGGAAAAATATATAAATACAATATGATGTATATATAATGTATTATTTGATTAATAAATCTTATAACATGATTAACATAGCTAATCATAAACTTCCATGTATGCCTTATTCTGTCTGTAGAGAGCACTTTGAAACGATCCACAGAGAACTGTTTGGCAATAAGAGGAGCACAGCTAAGAGCTTCATGAGTCTTTCTACCACACAAACAGTATGAACATCAAATAGGAGAGAAATTGCAGGAAGGGACAGGGATGATCACATCACTAATGCAAACCTTTAATTCTACAAAATAAATTTGTTTGTTGAAGGCTGAAAAAGTAATCTTTCTGATGAGCCAGAAAGATTAAGCTGACAGAGTTGATATTTAGCAAATATATTCTCTTAAGGAAGATTAAAAAAAAGCTTCTTCAGGCATTGAGATGTTTATAGACATTAGACAGGTCAACCAAACCAATAAATATAGATAATCATTGAGAAGTTGATAGGCATTAGACAGGTCGACCAAAACCAATAAATAAATAAATATAGATAGATAGATAGATAGATGCTAGATAAATAAATGTCAAAGGGAGAAAAAACAATACAATAGAAACCATTGTATCTCCTATCCCTAAGTTTCTGAAAGAGTACTCTTTCAAACACTAATGGCAATTAAACCTTGGTGCACAACACATGGATAAGTTATATGATTAACAGAAATATCATAAAGGATGGCTTAGAATGTTGTGATTATTCTGATATTAATCACCTGCACTGTATAGGAAGAGATACCTCGCTTGAAAATGGAGGTAGACTAATTTAAAACATACACTGCCCCGATAACTTGTGCATAACCAGGTGGTAATCTCTGAACACATGTGCGCAGTACCAAATGGGCTTCATAGAATGTTCAGGGACAAAGGAGAAGATTGAAAGAGGAAAGTTTGAGGGTGTCTTGGGATGAGATGATGTAAATTTAGTACTCATGTTTGAAATTCTCAAAAAATATTAAATAACCAAGCATGAAAAATAACACATACATACCTTAAATTCTAGTGTGACCAATAAATTTATTTGAGGAATTAAAACTGGTAAATTAAAAGGGGATAAAATAGAATCAAATAAGATGCTTATTTAAAACTAGAGGAGAAAAATGTACTAGGTGTAGGGAAAAGCAGATACACAACACATATGGAAGACCTATAAAGTAGGTGGCTATCGGTTTACATATTTAAATGTTCACTTTGTGAACAGCATGAACATACGAATGAAAAGATACATGATTTATAATGATATAAAAGGTTTTAAAAATATTTCTATAAAATTCAACTTAAATACAAAAATGTGGGTTGTAAATTATGGCAGAGAGGAAGATTTGCTATGCTAACCATAACAGCAACAAAATTGAGTGCTGTTTTAATTTCAGAGGAACCCAGCATGAGAACAAAATTATCTGGGTTAAAATGGACACTGGCTATGATGCACCTGCTGTGTGTCTAAAACAGATTTTTCATTTATCTTAAGTTATTCATTCCTTATAAAACTCCAACTGCTGAGTGGCATTAACTCTATACTTGAATACCAGGTTATTATTATATGTCAGAATGCCATTGCACATTGGTCACTGTTACACAAATTATAGTAAAATTCAAAAACAAAATAAGACAAAAAAAAAGCTGTAAACGTTAGCTTGCTCAATTCAATTATGTAGATTAATACTGCATTCCTTTGGTTGTTGTCATAGGGATTCATCCAAACAGCTGACACTGTAATCTTGTCCAGGTAGACAAGAGACCCAGGAAGACGCATGGCCAGCAGTTCCCTGCACACCAGGCTTTTGTCTTGTGTGGCTTGTGACCATGTTCTTCAAAGGGACAATGATGCCATGTGGTCCCTCACTCAATGCTTTTGATAATTTCTACTATTTACAAGTGTTTCACTGCCTCATTACATACATTGATACATGGTTTCTGGTGTGCTTAGCATATTTGATCTGCTGGCCAACTTTAGGTTTGTTCTACTCACTGTATCCCCTGTCTTGGTGTCCTGCTATCATTTATCAACCACAAACATCACATCCTGCAGAGCAGAGCTGACAAAAGCATGGCTTCTGGGCTGCTGGGCTGGCTAGACTCCCAGGGTCTTGTTGCCAATGATCTGCAATCCCATTTAGCAATAAAAGGGGCTGATGATATTACTTATAAAACAGCCTAAAGATGCCACATGCTAGTGAGTCCACATCCATTATCACCGCTCTCTCCATGAGCATTTAACACTACTGACCTCACTCATGGTTAGATGGACCGCTGAACCACAGACTTTATACATAATCCATTCACAAAATGGGGCTATGCTATTTAGTAGGAAGTGGAAATGCAGTGTGTGCCGTTGTGGTGCACAGCTGGAGTTTCGCTCCCAACTCTAACCCTCAGATTTGGTCCTGTTCTGATACGTGATCTGTATACCAGGGATCACATAATGAAACAAAACTGCCTATTCTTCTCCCAGAAGCTGTAAATGCTATTATCTCCTAGGCCAGTGATAGGATTCAGCGTTTACCTTCCCCATTCTCTGCTATGATTTTTGTCTAGCTCCAGTTGTACAAATGGTGTGCATGTTGTCACATTCACTATGAGTTCACATGTGTATCTTCCCTGCTGGGTCTTGAAAACATGATTTCCTTGAAGTTATCTATATTCTCTGGTTCTTACAATTTTTCTACCCCTCTTTTAGGGGAGCCATGAGTCTTGTGGTAAGATGGCAATGTCTGATTTAAGGCTGAGCACACTGAATTCTCTGATCTTGACTTGTTGAGGCTTCTGTGTTGACAGCCAACTGATGAGAGCTGAAGGGTGTGCTAATCTAGGAATATAACACCAAGGTCATTAGGGGTCATCTTAAAGATGTATCAGGACAAGTCTGGCAGTGTTGGTGCATACCATTAATGCCAGCACTTTGGAGGCAGAGGCAGGCGGATCTCTGTGAGTTCGAGGCCAGCCTGGTCTACAAGAACTAGTTTCAGGACAACTGGGGCTGTTGGAAACTCTGTCTTGAAAATAAAAACAAACAAACAAAAAGCATCCGTGTCTCAGTACAAGTCTTTATTTTTTAAGGTTTTTTAAATTTATTTTTGTAGAGTGTATGTATGTGTGTGTGTTTATACAAATTCACATGTGCTTATAGGTCACTGAGGGGCAAGAAAGAGGCATGGGACACCTAAAACTGCAGTTACAGTAAGTTTTGAACCTCCTTATGTGGATCCTGGAACCAAACTCAGTTTTCTGTGAGAGCAGCAAGCACATCTACACATTGAACCATCTTTCCAGCCCAGAGCAACTTCTGATAATATTATATGCTCCACAGATCAAGAATATTAGGAAAGTGCCAGTATATAATTTACTACTGACAATGACATCGAGGAAAACACAAAACTACTTAGACCTTACAAAGGCTTGTAGCTAAGCACAGGCTTGATTGTATAATGTATGAATTAATTGAGGGTAAGCATATTCCAAATACAGGTCTCCATGGCTTTCTTCTTTTTGCTTTCTATGCAGTAAACATAGAGGAGGAAATAGTCACGAATGAAGACCCGGAAAGTTGTTTTGAGTTTTGCAGTAGGGTGCTAATATCAGCAGTAAAGCACAGGTGACAATGTCTAAGACAGACCATTGAAGATGGGGTCGTGAGTCCTATGGTTTACCAGGCTGAGAGAGATGGTGTTGAACCAAAGCACTAAGGGGAGGATTGTTGTGTGGTGCTCATGCCTCCAGCGATGATAAACACACATTGAATGAATTTTATGACAAGATTCATTTGAAAATACAGAAAAATTTTGATTTTTGATTCAAAGGATGCCATGAGGCATGAAGCTGCCTGAAGAATGCTAACTGAAATAAAGGAATAAAGGGCGACGATGTGTCACCCGTGCGAATCTGCACAATATGTACCAGGTTCCGGTTTTGAATTCTGTAAATCTCAGTTATTTTCTGTGATCAAGCCACGAAACTTCACGGTTGGGCAAAAACTAAAATGTTTTCACATCAGATCGATTTGCTCTGAGGCCAGTGGACAAACAACTTTTAACAGTTTGCCAACAGATGGCTTGAGATGTCTAACCATTCCATCTCTCCTTGGTTCATAACTCTTCACTTTATCAACAAAGAATCTCATTCATTTTGGTGTTTGTGTGACTAGGACATAGATGCTCCCAGAAATATTTTTTGAGGGGGAGTTGCTTACACCGCAAGCCTCAGGACCAAAGTTTGAATCCCTGAACCCCATAAAAAAGCTTGGTGGGTGTAGAAGTTCACTTGTAATCCTTGTGTGTTCAGATGGCAAAGACAGGACCCCTAAAGCAAGCTAGCTTGCTAGACTAACTATATTGGCCAAGTCTGGGTTCATGGGAGAGACCTTGTCTCAATATATCAAGTATAATGAAACCTTTGAAAACACTGGTGTGAACTTCTGGCTTCCACACCATGCCCATACAGCTATAAACATGCATTCTTATTCACATCTGAAAATAAGGACACATACACACACACACACACACACACACTATATATATATATATGGGGGGAGTGCTGCTGTGTTCTAGCTTTACCATGCTGAAGCACATCCCTTGTCCACTTTGCACTTTATTTTCNAAAACAAAGATTCTTTGGAGTCAGCCTTCCCTATCCTAGGGAAGGAGGAGGTGTAGTGACAAGCTTCCACACTTTTCCACTTGAAAGAAAGGTTCTAACCCAGAAGCGCTCTGCATCTCTTTCTTTAATGGAGCTTTTCTTCTGTGGGTACAACTTAAATTCGTCACAGGTTAACCAAAGGAAACTCTTCCTCCCAAATATACTGAGGGGTGGCTACAGAGAGTTAAATCATTGGGAATAATATATTATATGTCTATAGCAGTTCTAAATGTTTATTCACTGGACATGGGACAAGGCTTTCATAAAAACCTCATACATTCTAGAAAGCAGTCGCCATTCTCCTTCGGAAGTTTGAAGCCCTGAGGGACTGTGTGTGTTCTAGTCTTATTCTTCCATTTTCAACATAGCCAGTAATGCTCAGCTATTTTGTGTCTTGAATTCTTCCTTACTTGTGTCATCTGTATAATTCTCGAGGAGATTTTGGTGTACTTCCTGCTAAGGAGCCCTTGAATACCCACTATAGACTTGAACATCAAAAATTTATTGAATATAAAAGTATTAGCTACTTTGCAATTCAGTTGAAGTTTCCTAGGGTTCTAGGGAGATAGACCTGCTAGTAAGATGCTTATTGTGCTACCATAAGGAGCTGATTCCGGGTTGGAAGCATCCACATAAAAGCCAAATGTTACAGACTGTGCTTGTGACCTGCATGCTCTGGGAGTGGCGACAGGGGGATCCCTGGAAAATGCTTCCTAGAAAACATAATTAATGAGTTCCAGGTTCTGTGAGAGACCCTGTCTCAAAGAATAAGAAAGAGAGTAATAGAAAAGAAACTTGATGTTTGACTGACTCCACATACACATTTACATACTTGGATGTGCACGTTAGCACATGTTAACAAACATATAGATACACATACATAGTAAGTACAATACCCATAGCCTGAGATTCCTTGGGCATTAGAATACAAAAAATTTCCTTAGGAGTCATGTATGGAAACATCTATCCTGATCAAAGGACCAACTGCAATATCCTTTTAATTTTTAGGTCCATAATATGGTTCCTTATGTTAAATAAGAGTGATAAAAGGGAAGGGCCGCCTAAGATTTCTTGGTGAAATTTTATATCTACAACGTTCTTGTCTTAGTTTTCAGTGGTTTTCCCTTCCACTGTGAGGATGAGACATTTTAAAACATCAGGTAAGGAAGATAAGACTTGGAGAGTTTGTAAAGCAAATCGATCTCACTCCACAGAGGACAAAATATCTACACGTGAGAAGTGAGAGCAATTGAGTGATTTCTGGGCACAGCACTAGCAGGCTCCTGCAGCAAGGGCGGGGTGGCCTCTGTGCTGCAATCATCTGTGTCCAGGGCGCCTTTGGAGATCCAAGACTGCCTGTGCTTCAGGAGATAAGGAATGCAGAGAGGCAACAATGTTCTGCCTATGAATGTGAGAAAACTAAAGTAGAATAGCTAGGGCCTTCAAGTTGCAACAACAGGAGCTGAAAAGCTTTTCGGAGTTGAGATACTGATAAGTCTGGAATAGAAATGAGGTTATTTCTGTGATGTCCTGACTATGTCCCTTAAAGTTTCTTTCTGAGATCAATATTGAAAGTTCTCACCCTCCAAAGGTACTCTTCTCTATTCAGTTTTCTGTGACTTGTCCTAGTGCATGACAAAAGCTGCTCACCACCAAAGTGTGTTGCTAATTTTATATCTGGAGAGATACTTTCTTCTCTTATAGTTTTCATATTTCACTTCAGAAAAAAAAGGATAGAGTTTAAGAAAAGCTAAATGTTCCCCAGGAATCTACTGCTAGTTGTTTCTTTAGTGTGTGAGCTAGGGGAAAGAGACAGTTCTCTTTCAAAGAAATCAAGTAATTGACTGCTTATAACTGTGTCCAGGGGGAGTAAGGATTCAAAGATGTTAAACTTGGGTTTTCCTACAGTATTTTGAGAGAAATTTCCTTGGTAAAGTAATGGATAAAACAGTAGAAACTTAAAAAAAAAATCCTTTGACAATTTGTTTTATTTATTAGGAAAGAAAGGAATTTATAATTTACTTTTTAACATTAACATTGACCTTTTTTATTTTATGTGCATGGGTGTTCTGCTAGCATGTGTGTCTGTGCATGGTCTACACTCAGTGCCTGTGCAGGCCAGAGGATTGTGGTGGAGGCTCTGAGACTGAAATTACAGATGGTTGTTAGCAGCCAAGTGGGTACTGAGAATCAAACCCAGATTCTTTTAACTACTGAAGAAATAATAATACATCAGTGGTTCTCAATATATGAGTTATGATTCTTTCAGGGCCATATATCAGATACTTACTTTATAATAACAGTAACATGGAAGCAGAGACTGCTTGTTTGTTTTCTGGCCACCCAGACCCAAATAACCACACATAAACTATATTAATTACAGCACTGTTGGGCCAATAGCCTGGGCATATTCCTAGCTAGCTCTTACATCTTAAACTAACTCATTTTGATTCATCTGTATATCACCAAGAAGCTTTGACCTTTTCCAGCATCTTCCTCCTTTGGCAGCTACATGGTGTCTCTCTGACTCTGCCTGCTCTCTCTATACATCTCTGTTCAGATTTTCTGCCTGTCTTTATTCTACCCTGCCATAGGTCAAAACAGCTTCTTTATTAATCAATGGTAATATATTCACAGAAGCATACAGAGGGAAATCCCACATTTGTAACAAAATTGCAGCTTTGAAGTAGCAATGTAATAATGTTATAGTTGGGAGTCACCATGACAACCATGACATGGGGAACTATATTAAAGAGTCATAGCATTAGGAAAGTTGAGATACACTGGTTTCAAGGCATTAAAATATGTGTGTGGGGTGTGTGTGGGGTGTGTGTGTGTGTGTGTGTGTGTGTGTGTGTGTGTGTGTGTGTGTGTATGATGTGTATGGTGTGCATGTGTGCATGTGTATGGTGTATGTATGTGTGGTGTGCTTGTGTGCGTGTGGTATACATATGTGCATGGTGTGTGTGTATGTGTGTGTGTGTGTGGTGTATGTGTGTGAAAAAGAAGCAGTGAATCTGGAGGAAACAGCAAGGGATATATGGGATGATTTGGATGAGAGGGAAGAGAGAAACATTTAATTTATTATAATCTTAACAATAAAAGTTCAAGTGACTAGATAGGCAGGCAGACAGACAGACAGACAGACAAGAAAGTATCACACATTAAGGCTGAGTCAGGAGGATAAAAATTGAAGGCCAACTGCTCTTCTATAGTGAGATATAATCCCCATAAATAAAAGTAAAGAAATAAAGAGATTGTTAAAATTTGTTAAATATTTTATTGTATCAAAAGACACAAAATTTCAAATTCACATTTGACCAAATGCCCATTTTGTATTATTTTGCGATTTATTGTTGTTGCAAGATATTTCTGCATATGGTCCTCAAAAATTAGAAGCCACTGTGCTAAGTGCCCTAGCAGAGGTTATTACATTCATTTTCAGAACAATCCTCTTAGGTAAACATTTCTCTGATGCTGACAGTGGGATGAGGAAAGGGCTAGGGGGAGAGTGTGAAGGTTATCCAGCTCATGAGTTACTGAAACAAAACTTGACCCTAGGTCTTTCTGAATCTGGAAATTGCTCTCTCTCAACCAGTGCACTTTATTGCTCGACAATGAAAATCAATGTGTTGAAAGGTTTTAGTTAAAATTGCTTTTACTGTGTAAGAAATGGGAATATGGGGACCTACAAACAACCTTGAAAGCCCCGGAATTTCAAGCTACTCTTTTTCCAAGTGGTAACTTACTGTCTCTAGTGACTTATGTTTTTATCCTTTACAACTGACTGACAGCATTTGAATATCTGCTTGGAAATGTGACTGAGAATAAATATGAAAAGCCGGGCTTTCAAGATTCCTCTTTCCTTCTCAGTGGAAACAAAGCAGGCATTCAGAATGCTGAAGCACTTTAGAGAGTTCCGATTTCAAGTCAGATTAACTTAGTTTAAAGACCTCTGAGAAAAGGCTTTGCGTGTTAGAGTTATGCTAGGGTGAAGACTACATGACTGTTGTGTGGAAATATTTGGTCATTATACTCTAAGTATTTCAGCAATGGTCTAAAGAGAGGAGTGCTGTCTCAAAGTGTATGAGATTTATTGTGGGCACATTAGCAAGCGGAACTGCACCTGATACTTTCGCAAAGGCATGTGAATAATTTAGCCTTCATACTATATTTTCTTTCATGTAATTTGGCGGCAACCTGAAATTGCTTTTTTATACAAAAGGGTGACAACAGTGTTTCCTCAAATGGACTTGTATACAAGGACTTTGTTCATTACATAATAATGGAAAACTGAGCCCTAGCAGGGCAACTTACTTCCCCTGTTTTGTTAAAAGCAGGCACTGCTGTGTCCAGTATGAACAAGTAGGCATTGCTTTAAACCTCTTTTCTTTGTTTTACTGTCCACAGCTCTGTATTCGTACATAGGAGAGAGAACTGTGCAGAATTTTGGGAACTGCTTTTGATTCTCTGAAAACAATCCTGTCAGTGTGATGTGTGCAGGGCTTATGTACCTCCTGTCCATGAGATCAGGTTGTGATACTCAGCACAGATGCATCATCTATGAGCCCATAGTATGAAAGGAAGGATCTGAGCATATTTTGGATGTGTGGCCTTCACTGAAGGCTGCCTTCCATTCACTGGACTGCACCTTAAAGGAATCTGACTCTTGCTTCCCAACAGCTTCATTTACCACTATTTCCTTGGCTTTGATGGCGCCTCATGCCCATCTATGGGTAGCACAAACTGAATTGGTGGATTTAAAAAAGTTGGTTGAGTAGGCAAGTGGTTGGCTCTTGGGGAAGTTGCTATTGTAGATAAATATGATCCCAGTACAGTGAATTTTATATACTTACAAAGAACTAATAAATATGAGGGGGAAACATTTCAGGGCGTCTTATATGTGTTTCCTAAAGATTTAATCTTATGAATTCTGCCCATTACTGTCCTATTTAATGCCAAAAATTCAAATTGTTTTATGCATATCTAAAAATTATAGAAGCTAAACAACAGATGCACAATAAATTTAGATATTGGCAAAAAAGGGATGCATATTTGTTAAATATTATTGGATAGTTTCTCACACTGAATATTGTTAATTATAAATACAATTCTTTTCTCCATCTTGTCTGCTCCCACTGGACCAGTTTTCTCCATCCACCAGGTCCCCCTTGCTAGTTCCTGCAGCCACTTATAAAAGCTTATTATCAGTTAGTTGTTTGGCCAATGTCTTTGGCTTTTAATGGCTAGCTCTAACTATTAAGTTAACCCATATCTATTAATCTGTGTATTACCACGAGGCTGTGACCTAGCAGTGTGGCATGTTGCTCCTTCATCAGTTATACGACATCTTCTTGACTCTGCCTACTTTTTCTCTGTGTATCTGTTTCGACTTTCTGCCTACCTTTACTCTGCTATGACATTGGCTTAAAGAGCTTTATTCGTCGATCAATAAAAGCAACACATGTACGGAAGTACATCCTGCATCATATATATGTAGTATTCCATCATTCATTCAAGAAAATTTACAGACACCAAAGTGAAGAAAATGGAAAATTTTTATAGTGTATTGTAGAGAGTTTTTAAATTTTGAGACATTAAAGATAAATGTACATGAAATGCATATTAAAAATTGCAAAGTTGGCTTATCAAAGATGAGTAAGTTAAATTTTAAGGTTTTTAATGTTGTTGTCTCCTGGAATTTAAGAGAAGAAAATGGCAAAGCCCTCATTGGCTGGCCTAGATAGAACTTGCTACATCACCCACATGGTCATTGAGCTCACAAAATTTTGTCTCGCTCCATCTCCCAGTGATGGGAGAGATTCAGGTGTGGGCCATCATGCCGGGTTTAGTTTATTTCTCATACTTAACATATTCAAGCACAGACGGGTAACAATTTGCAGACAGGCTCAAAGCCACTCAGACCTACTCAGTGAGTGCCATGTTTGAGCATGATATAGAGACATTTTAAAACAATGCAATGTGAGAAATGAAGTGGCAGATTTGTAGCACAAACACTGGTGTGTATGTAGTAACATGTATAAACACACAGGGTTACATGCAACCGGTATCAGAGATATACACACAGGTATTTGTATCAGATAGATAAAGACTCATACAGATATGCAAAATAATGCATATCATATAGGGATACACACAGTTGTATAAAGTAATGTATATCATGTAGGTTACACAGAGGTATACACAATAGCATGAAGCAGGTGCACACAGCGATGTGTAGTATGTGTGACTACATGGGTGTACATAATGTGTATCAAGTAAGTACAGCATTTCTGTTTTCACAGGCACCATGTGTTATTGAAAGCCTTTCTCTGGACCTACTTCTATTACTAATTTATTTGGTTGGCCAAACATTTTTAATCCCTTAAATATTCAAAACAGCACAAATATTAGATACAATCAACAAAGTTTAAGACAAAAATAAACTAAGTAAAGAAAAAGATTTTGTACAGAAAAGTCATATAACGCAAAAGAGCCTGTATATTTTATAATGGTTTTGTGGTATCTTAAATGGTTACTACTTTGGATAGACAGTATGCTTGGGTATGTACTTTGAAAACAAAAAATAAAGAAGATCTGGTTAGGTTTGGCGCTTGCGATGTGTAAAGAAAGCAACTGCCCAAAAAAGGCCCCATTTTCTAACTACTCAGGAGATGAGGAATGTTTTCTATCATCGCTAAAATCTATGTAAATGAGCCAATATCTCTTCATATCATTGCCATAAACTATGGCTCTTATAACATTGTTGTCATGGCACCTGTTCAAGTGTATTGCTGGTTGACCATGAATCTGATCTGGAGTTTAGTGTACCTGAATTTACCCTTAGTTTCATCAGCTGAAAATGAAGAAAGATTGATTGGACTTAAGTATGTGTCTATGATAGCAGAGAAGCTATGGAAGAAGATATTAAATCTTTAGGAGACAAAAAATAAAGAAACTGTAAAATCTTATAAGCCAGTGTCATACATCAAAATTTCATGTATAGGGCAAAAGGGATACCTCCTGTTGAGAATACACAGACTAACAACAACAACAACAACAACAACAAAAAGCTACTCAAGAATGCCAAAATTGAAGATCAAAAAGTAATAAGGAAGCCAAAATTGATAAAAGAAACTGAAAAATAATTTAAAAATATAGGAATGTGATATCAAAAGACACCGGGATCTAATTTACAATGAAAATGTGTCTTTATGTATAATTAATAAGTCTTATTAAAAAATAAATTATCTAGCTATAAAATCTAGAAGATTCATAGAATTATAAATGTATATTCAAAACACTTTATAGTTTGTAAAATTCATTATATAGCTAATAGCCATAGAACAAGTGAATCATAAACAATAAAAGATAAGCAAAGATTTCAGCATATTGAAAAAGAGAGGTTTCATTTGCCTAGCAGATCCAGGATGAAGTTGGAGGAAACACAGAGCTTCAAAATTATTCCCCAGGAATGAAGGCACAATGAAACCAGGGATGGGGAAGCAAGTGAATGTGAACCAATTGAGAATGGTTTGATCCTGGGTCTTCAAGAACAGCTGAGAACTGCATGACTGTAGTTGGATAGTTCTTGGAGACTCATTATTAATTATGAAATCTTGTTGGAGACTTATTATTAATTATGAAATCTTGGCCTTAGTTTAGGCTTGTTCCTAACCAGTTCTTATAACTTAAATTAGCCCATTTATATTCATCTATGTTCTACCATGTGGCTCCTTCTCTCCCCTCCACAATGTATACCCAACTCCCTCCTAATCTAGCTGGTGAATCTTTCGTGCCAGAATCTTCTTCTCCGTTCCTCTCCTCCCGCCTACCCTCTCCTGACTATTAGTCATTCAGCTCTTTATTAAAGAAGGTGCCTTGGCTGAGACAGATCTTCACAGAGGACAAAAATGATCTGACAACATGTGGCTACAGTAAGGCAGTGACTGTTTACACTGCTGAAATGTTTGGTTCAGAGAAAGGATTTATTTAATATGTCCGATGCTGGAAATTTGGTGGAGATTCTTCATGCCCCGTGCACTGAATTGTGACAGAGGACATGGACAGTAGGCCTACAGCCAAGAGGGACCGAGGTGGGATTTTTTTGTAAAAGGTCCTCACATCAAGATTTGGGGAAGTCACTCTGGAAATAGAAAGATAAAGAGGGCCAAAAAACCTGGCTGTCAGTTTATTACTCCCAGGATGTTGAAATAGGACGTGGCGGGGCTGTGTCCCCAACACCCCAGCCGCTTGGCTAGCTCATGCCCGAAATAACAACACACAAACTGTATTCATTTAAGAACTGCTTGGCCCATGAACTCTAACCCTTACAGGCTAATTCTCGCACCTGGACTAGCCCATTTATAATGATGTGTGTAAGCACCCCAAGGTGCGCTTACCGGGAAGATTCTAGCCTACATCCATCCTGGTGTCTCTGCTCCAGAGAGCAGAGTTGTTGAGTCTCTCTGGGAGAGCTGAGCATGGCGTCTCTGCTCCCGAGCTGTCGGCTCTCTCTGGGAGCAGAGCAGAGTCTGACCTCACTTCCTCTTTTGCCCAGAATTCTATTCTGTTTATTCCGCCCACCTATCTTTTAACCTATCAGGGCCAGCAGTTTCTTTATTGCTCAGCCAATGAAATCAACAGATTGATATGACACTCCCACATCACTTCCCCTTTTTCTGTTTAAACAAAAAAAAAAAAAGCTTTAACTTTACATAGAATAATTACATATAGCAAAACAGTTATCAAGTAAAAATTACAATAATCTATATCATAACTAAGGAAAACTATAACTATAGCTAACTATTCTTAACTCCATCAAAGACTCCAGAAAGATATACTATTACCTAAGCAAACAAGAAAAAAGCAACTTTGAAACTCTAGAAATGACAGAGACATCTCGCTGCCTGGACAGTCACCCAAAGTTCCTCTGTACCGTTAGCGAGATGTCTCTGTCATTTCTAGAGTTTTCTTATTTCTTGTTTGATAGGTAATATTATATCCTTCTGGAGTCTTTGATGTAGTTTAAGAATGGTTAGTTATAGTTTTCCTTAGTTATGATAAGAGATAAAATAGATATAAATATTATAACTGTAATTCTTACTTGATAACTGTTTTGTTATATGTAATTTTACTATGTTAAAGTTAAAGCCTTTCTTTTTTGTTTAAACAGAAAAAGGGGAAATGATGTGGGAGTGATTTCTTATTAATAAAGAAACTGCCTTGGCCCATTTTATTGGATAGAAAATTAGGTAGGCGGAGTAGACAGAGGAGAATGCTAAAAAAAAAAAGCTGTGTGAGGAGTCGCCATGGTTCTCCCGTTCCAGACAGACGCAGGTTAAGATCCTCCCTGGTAAGCCAGCTCGTGGGCTACACAGAATATTAGAAATGGGTTAAAACAATATGTAAGAGCTAGCCATAAGGAACTGAAACTATCCGGGCCAGACAGTGTTTAAAAAAATACAGTTTCCGTGTAATTATTTCTGGGTATAAGCTAGCCATGCGGGCGGCCGGGTGCCGGGGACGCAGCCCTGTCGCTCCTATTTCAACACCAGGACATGGCAGTGTGCCCTCAGCTAGTTCCTCATTCTGGTGCCATCTTTCATGCTAGTAAAGTGGTTTATGGTGTTTTCCTTTTACCTGTCTCAGAGAGAGATGCTGTCAGAATACATTACATGTAATTCCCTGAAATAATTTAAAGTGCTTTAATTCTTTGGAGAGGGACACCATGCAAATATGATTATTCATTATATATAAAAGAGGAATACAGAATGATGGATGTGCTCAGCCAACAAAGCATATTTAGACAGAAAGAAGCTATGCAATCAATATGGTATTTAATGTGGACCTCTGAAGACACCAACAGAAAATGATGAACAAGAGGGAAAGAGTTGAAAGAGAAGAATGCATTAATTTGGGCATTAGGACGGCAGATTGAAGGTCGTATGGTTTATGTATATAAAAATTTTCTAGAGAAAATGTACTTTAGCTTCACCATTCAATATCAAGAAGTAATAAGAAAATACTTTAAATTAAAATTTAAAGTCACTTGTTAGATTTTTGAAAAGGGACATGAAAACAGCTAATTATGTAGGTGTACATTCTGAATTTTAAATCACAAGTAATCAACACATATACAGCTTTATAAAATAACATTATTTTAGAAGGTACGTCCAAAGGCTGGGGAATGTGGGAGAGGACATGATGGGCAAAGGTCGAACAAAGCAAACCAAATTTTACTGAGATAGGAACAGTTTTCAAGTACAACCCACAGAATGATAGCTGTAGGTGGTGATAATGTATTATATACTTCAAAATGTTAGATCAAAGGGTGCTCTGTATTTTTCCAATCAGAAAGAAAAATGTTTGAGCAATACATGTTTAACCAGATTTAAGCATTACATAATACTTTACATTGAAATACACAGGATAAATTTATACCATACAACCCCTATTGCTGCAGAATTAAAGTCAATAAAGTTGACTTTTGACCAGGACTAGGAATATAATGCCAGTAGCACAGACACTGAGAGAAACAATTAATAAATGGGACCTCCTGAAACTGAAAAGCTTCTATAAAGCAAAGGACACAATCAACAAGACAAAACGACAGCCTACAGAATGGGAAAAGATCTTCACTAACCCCACATCAGAGAGAGGTCTGATCTCCAAAATATACAAAGAACTCAAGAAATTGGTCGTCAAAATAATAATAATAATAATAATAATACAATAAAAAAGGAGTACAGATCTAAACAGATAACTCTCAACAGAGGAATCTAAAATGGATGAAAGACACTTAAGGAAATGTTCAACAGCCTTAGCCATCAGAGAAATGCAAGTCAAAACAACTCTGAGATTCCATCTTACATCTGAAAGATCAAAAACACTGATGACAACTTATGCTGGAGAAGTTGTCAGGTAAAGGAAACACTTCTGCATTGCTGGTGGAAATGCAAGCTGGTACAGCCCCTTTGGATGTCAGTGTGGTGATTTCTCAGAAAATTAGGAAACAACTCTTCTCAAGACCCAGTAATACCTCTTTGGTATCCAAAGGATGCTCAACCATGCCACAAGGACTTGTGCTTAACTATGTTCATAGCAGCATTGTTTGTCATAGCCAGAACCTGGAAACAACCTAAATGTCCCTCGACTGAAGAATGGATAAGGAAAATGTGGTAAGTTTACACAGTGGAGTACTACACAGCAGAAAAAAATAACATCTTGAATATTGCAGGCAAATGGATGGAGCTAGAAAACATCATTTTGAGTGAGGTAGCCCAGGCCCAGAAAGACAAGTTTCACATGTACTCATTCATAAGTGGTTTTTAAACAAAGAAAACCAGCCCACAAATCACAATCCCAGAGAACTTAGACAACAATGGGGACTCTAAAAAAGACATACATTGATCTAATCTATGTGGGAAGTACAAAAAAGACAAGTTCTCCTGAGTGAACTGGGTTCATGGGGACCTTGGGGAAGAGGGGAGACAGGAAGGGGGGCAGAGAGAAATGTAGAGCTCAATAAAAATTAATTTTAAAAGGAAAAATATATAACTAGACTGGTCTTTTCAACCTTATTCAGCCCTCTCTTGGAAGAATGGTCACAGTTACAGGCTGAGTTGGGAATGACAGTGGGAGATGCTCAGAGCCCAAGAGTCAGGTTGCCATCAAGCTTTTAGCTGGTACCTGTATACTAAACAATATAAAGAAAGAATTCTTACAGTGAAACTTAATTTTTAGACAATATCTTTTGCTCCTTCATGTCTAGAATTAAGGGTTGAATTGACACAATATTTATTATAGATGGAGTGCATGGTTAGCTCTTAGGAAAATCACTGGGAATCAAATAGACTGTGTGCCACCATTTGACAACAGGTGCTGTGACATGGATGTTTTGACATCACACAGCAGGGCAAACATCCCTGATGTCATTCTATCAAACCCATCTCTTTGTCTGCTTAGTTTCAATTGCATTTGTTTCTTTATTTATTGAGACATGATCTTACTAAGGAACCCATGCTGGTCTACATTTAAACTCACGATCGTCCTGCCTCCACTTCTTGAATGCTGGGATTACAGATATGTATTACATCTCAGCCGAGTTTATTCATTGAGATCCTCATTCAACAAGTATAAAGCACTTTCTCAGATTAAGGCACTGGGACTCAGAAGGAAAGATGAACTCTGATCATCCACTTGATCTTTTCTATTCCACGGTGTATGTGCCATGAAATAAGAATGTTCTGTAAGAAAGGAAATCCAATGGGATTCCATCTTCTTAGCCAGAGACAGGTATTAGATAAAGAATTTAATTTCAGCTGAACATTGCCAAGCCCAAGTATTCATAGATGATATGATCCCTTTCTTAGCTCTTTGAGCTAGTCAGCTGATTATGGGAGGTCCTTTTGTCTATATGTTGTTTTTATTGGTTAATAAATAAAGAAACTTCCTTGGCCTGTTGATAGGGCAGAACTTAGGTAGGTGGAGAAAACTAAACTGAATGCTGAGAAAAGGAAGGTGAAAAGACACCGTGGAGCCACTGCCAGAGTCAGACATACTGAAACTTTGCTGGTAGTCCACGACCTCATGACAATACACAGATTAATGGAGATGGTTTAAATTAAACTCTTAATATGTAAGAGTTAGCCAATAAGAAGCTAGAGCTAATGGGCCAAGCAGTGATTTAAGCGACCCTCCTGCAACAGATTATATACCCTTTGCTTTGTGTCTTTTTTAAAAATAGTATGAGCTGATTGCCAGTTAAGTTTCTTAGGGCATCTCAGACATTTTTAGTTTTACTTATATGGTTGTCAGCTGTGCATAAATGGAGAGGATGCTCCCAGTATTAGAGGATATGAATGGTACCCTAAAACCCATAAAGTACCAAGAAATCAACAGAGGACAATTACAGTACTCGGGGCTGTGGGGGAAACAGGTGGGACCAAACTAATCAAGGGAGAATGTTTCTTGGCAGGAGGTAATGTTAATGTGTAGGCAAGCTTCAAAAGGGCAGCAGAATTAGTTCTGTACCATTATAACTTTTCCTTGACCTACCCAGAAATTAAAAGTCTATACCTGGCAGGCAGAAAAATTTCTGTGTTCTTGCTCCATTTTAATTTCTGTTCGTTTGAATACAGATACAATAGGGAGATAAATGAAAAGAGAAGTAGAATCTGTATGTGTGGCAGTAATAGCTGCGGACGGTTGGTTCACTGCCTTTTCAGTATCGAGAAACATCATAGAGGACTGAGCTATTCTGCTAGCATAATCAGTTTCAACTTCGCTCTGGCTTATAAACTCCACAGCAATTCTTCAGTCAAATGTTGATTTCCTGTTTCCCTTGCAGCTTTCTATCACTGCCCTTGCTTCTTTTCAGAACCAGTTCACAAAGGGAGACAAGTGGGAAACAGAAAATGGGACTGTCCCCTGGCTGTGAGAAGGACGCCAGGGCAGGAGTTGAGTAGAGGCAATTGTTTAGGTGTCATTCTGAAATCCTGATGTTGGACATGCTTAAGTGATTCTGGGAATTTTTCATTTTTCAAAAGAAGTATATGACTTTTCTTGTAAAAACAAAGCAAAACAAAGTATTAATCACTTCATTTGGAGATTTCATTGAATAGCTCATAAGACAATTGATGAGATTACATCACTTAAGCAGGAAATATATTGAGAACACATAATTTAAGATAATAAACAGAGTGAACGTAAAAAATAATTACATGAGTCAAAGTGGAATGCAACCTCTCATTTTCTAATTTGAACCTGTATTAGTCAATAGTCATTTCTTAGTGTCGGCTATATCTTTATGTGTTAAAGGGAATAATAAACAGCTGTATTTAAATATGGCAATAAAATCAAATGGAACCAGTTACATTTTTGTGCTAGGAGCCTTGTGGCCAATATCTTACTGTAGCATTTATTTACCTTATCCTCTCATCCATCTTTAATAAGACAAAAGTGAGGCCCATGGACCTCCTCTCAGAATCTGCAGCATCAGCATGTTTGTCAGTGGCAGTCCTGGCAGGGGTCTGTGTGAGTGTTCAGTACTGGAAAATTGACAGCAAAATTCACAGTCAATAGACTTGTAAGAGGACGCTCAATTTGGCTTAATCAGGAGTGCCAACTGCTTCTTGCAAGTAACAGCAATGTTCCTTCTACCAAAAATGCCTCTAAATAGGAGACATGGCCGTGAATGTTTGAGAGCTAGCTAATCACCACCGTGTCCGGTGAGGGCCAGCACACATGCGGGTATTTTCAGTGTTTCTCTGTACAGCACATGTACAGTTTTTGGTGGGTGGCTTTTTAGGGAGCCACACTTTGTCAGAGCTATGCTAACATTCTAGGATGAGAGTCCTGACTGGAAGAAGGAACTCCAGAAGTGTAAGGGGGAAAAAAAAGAAAAAAGAAAAACAAAACAATTTTTTGTGAGTCTGCCATGTTTAAGATTCATTAAGGTCATGAGACTCGAGGTCAGGCCCTTAACAGTTCTGAGTGCTTTTCACTAAAATGGGGTCAAACTGCCATTCTTCACTCAAATCTCAGGACAGTTACGATAATGAAATGGACTGAAAATGACAAACATATACTCAAATTGTCAATCAAGACAGCTTGCCATTTCTGGGTCTTTTCATCTCTGAGGATGGTTGTCATGAGCACAGTATTTTCCCAACTACAATGCTACCTCTGTAATTGACATATTTGTGTCATTTGAACTTCATATTTGCAGTTTCTTCAGTGTGTTTCTGTTAGTTTGAAATATGAATTAAGCCAGTAAAACTCCATAAACCACTAACCTTGGTGACAAACATATGGCATTTGTTTATCTTTTCTTTAAATATGCATTTCTTCCTAAGAAACGCCTCTATGTTTCTTATTGTTATTGTCTAATCTTTCTCCTCTTTGTCCTCATTTTCTTCTTTGCCACTTCCTTTATTCTAGTTTTGCATCCCCAAAAAAGGAAGTCTAGTTTTTAGGGAAGAAAATTCATTGGATTGCAACCATTGGTTCCTTTAGAAACATGGCTTCCTTTGCAATTATTAAAGTCTAATTCATGGGTTTCTCTGTGTATCTTTGACTGTCTTGGCTCACACTCTAAAGACCAGACTGTCCTTGAACTCACAGAGATCTCCTGCCTCTGCCTCTAAAGTGTTTGGATTAAAGGCATATACCACCACACCTGACTACTCTATTTCTTTTTTGAAAAGACTTTCTCTATCCTTTTTCTTTTCTTATATTTAAATACAACATAAACCATTTAGAGTTTTTTAGTCATTTTTTAATCTAATCTGTCTTTACTATATATCTTTATCTTTTTCTGACTATATGAGTTTTTATTCTGCTAAACAGTATGACTAGAATTAAAGTTGCAGCTTCAGTGGGTGGCTCTACCCTATTCCTTAGCTTTTTGAAAGTCTAGCTTCATGGCAGAGAAATAAGTGGGAATGAGACTTATTGCCACAACTCTGTGGAGTTTCTAGGTCCATGCTACTACAATAAGCCTGATACCAGCTTCTTACAAACACCATTTAAGTGTTTCATGGCAGAGCCCCTTAAAAGAACTAATTTCTTTACTACTAATGCTGTCAGGAAGCCTTTCTTAAAGGAATCTTGCCTTTGCTTGCCAATAGCAAACAGAGCCTATCCAAAGTAAAGACAACCAGCAAGAAGATGTGCTTGACTCTGTTCTTGTCTGTCTACAATTCTCCTTTTAAAGCTTTCTCAGGCCTTATTGGAAATTCTTGCCAAACATTTGGGTGCCATTTGTAGATGGAAGTTTCTGTTCCTCCCAGTCTAAAGCCATTCAGTCCCAAAGAAACACAAAGAGGAGTATATTAATTATAAACTGTTTATTCTATTAACTCAGGCTTATTATTAGCTAGCTCTTATAATTTAAATTAATCCATAATTCTTGTCTATGTTTAGCCACTTGTCTTGGTACTGTTTCTCAGTGAGGCATTCTCATCTTACTTCTTCTGCCTCTAGCTGGAGACTATATCTTTGTATTTTCTCTTCCCAGAATTCATAGTTTGATTGCCCCACCTATGCTTCCTGCCTGTTTACTGGCCAATCAGCATTTTATTAAGCCAATATGAGTGACAAATCTTTACAGTGCAAAAGCATTATTCCATAGCAGTTTTGGGTCTGCAGGACCAGACCTGTGCTCCAGCAGATCACAGATGGGGTGAATGTTTGGGTGGGCCAATTCAAAACCCTGATCCTGGATCTGGATAGTTGCAGGGTTGGTAAGCCTGCCATCTCTCTCTTGTCCTCACACATAGGGTAAGCTCTTCTGCATTGTCCTGACTAGTTCACCAGTTTCAGGAATGAGCAAGGGGCAGGGCCGGTTCTCCCATTTCATGTCATCAGGGTCAGTTCTCCCACACCTACATCTTCAGGGCCAGTTCTACTGCATTGTCCAGGCATGGCCAATCTCCCAAATGCTGCAGCTGATGAGGGGCAAACACAGGTTATGTGTGGATTCCACAGTGCCTATGTATTAACTAGGTATAATGCAATGAAACAATACCTAGATTTTTCAAACACCTACTAGAATAGAGTAACAAAAACCATATGAATTATCTCACGGCTTGCAGTATGAATTAAATAACTAAACATTTAAAACACACTCAAAAACAGCTGACACAGTATAAGCACTCAATAAACATTAATAACCACTTCAACGCTAAACTTATTCTTCCTTAATGATATAAACAAGTAATCATTCTATCTGTGTGTGTATGTGTATTGTGTGTGTGCATAACCGTATGTCTAGAGGTCAGAGGGAGATTTCAGTCATCTCCTCTATTGTTCACCACCTTTGCCTTAGTATATTGATTCAGTGAACTCTGAACACTCACCATCTCTGCTAAGCTGGCAGACCAGCGGCCTCCAGGGATCTGACTATCTCCATACAACAACGAGGTTATAAAAAACATGCGAACATACCAGGCTGCTACATGGGTATTGAGGATTGGAACGGATGTACTCATGCTTTCACATGTGACCATATCACTGTGTTAAGTGGGTGCTGAGGATTGAAACTCAGGTACAAATACTTGCACGGCAAGCCTTCATACCCAGTGAGCTATAATCTTAACTCTGAAATGAACAGCATTTTAATGATATGTATGTATATACAATAAAGATGAACACTGGATTTGTTTTCTTTATTATATTTAGAAGTAGATTGCAACCAATTGTCACTGTTCAAGCAAAACCTAAATATAATATTTCCATTTCAAGATTTATATAGTACACAATCATTATATCCTCATGTCATTCTGGCAAACATGCCAACTTATTATTTTATATTAACTCAGGATCATAATGCCACTATACAATGGCAGAATATTGATTCTTTCGTTGGGGCAGGTATTTTCAGCATGGAGATTTCAAAGTTCCAATTTGGAATTATCTCTCCTTCCAACAGACATAATGGGATTTCCTAGAGCTCCTCAAAGATAAACGGCTATTCTTGCTATTTTCCCTGCAATGAATTATTTTAAAAACATTAAATTTCTGTATGTCATTTGAAAATAAACTCCAGCACTATAGATTAAACTTAAGAAAACCAGTCTCCTTTCAGGCAATTTTAATAAATTGAGAAGTCTTGTCACTTATTATGGTAAATAGGAACTCAATCAGTTTACTAAAAGGGCTGCTAATTCATCTTTTCTACTTCAATTCCCTTGGGGACACTGTTTTATAATTTCATATTCTAACTTTAAGCAACACATATCTATATATTTTCATTTTCTACATTATGATTAATTACTTGCTGGTTGACATTTTCAGTTGGGTCTTATTTTCCTCCCACCTAATCATATCTAATCACTCCCATAGCTTTCTGTAATTTTATGACAACTCATACTGAAAGTATTGTGACTGTGAATGAATGTTCTCAGGCTTCTGATAGTCTTGTAATTTAGGACCTATTAATGGCAGACTGAGGGAGGGAAATCTTAAGAACTTAATTGGTTTTAAATTGGCCTTAAATTGTAATTAGAGGAGAAGAGAAGTAAGTCATAACGTGAGTAATTTTATCACAACAAAATTTAGAGTTGCAGATCCCTCAGAATACTGTTTTTGTTAGGGGAGGAGAAAACAGCATAATTAGATGTGTGCGAACACTCCTGCAATCTTAGGAAAGAACAAGAAAAGCACCTGAGAAATGTTTGTGAGTCTGAAGGCAGCAGCAGAAGAGACCCATACATACTGCCTTCACAGTCCTGAGTCTCCAGGAGCCAGGCAGAAAGGTAAGGGTAAGGTGTGCTAATACACACACACACACACACACACACACACACACACACACACCAGAGAGAGAGAGAGAGAGAGAGAGAGAGAGAGACAGACAGACACAGAGAGAGAGAGAGAGAGAGAGAGAGAGAGAGAGAGAGAGAGAGAGAGAGAGAGAGAAGAGAGAACATTTGGAGGAGTGGGGGACGTGACCATCAAGGAAGCCTTCTAGCCTTCTGCCTGTATTTTATTCTGGCAGATGCATCTAAGCCTGAAAGCGAAGGAGCCTAGAACAGGTGGGGCGGGCCTTGATGGCCACACTTACTCAGCTCTTGATTCTCAGTTGATTTCTCTTGAATCTGACACACTCAGCAATGGTTCCTTTATCCCTCAGCCCTCCAGCCTCTCCCGAAACTCAATGAGAAGAGCTGACCTTTCCCTCAGAAAAGAAAACGTATGGAGTCCAGGGAATTAAAATTAGTGAGTTTCATGAGAAAAACTTTTAACTGCTAGATGGTCTTGACACAAGTATGGTTTAATTTCCTGAATCCTGCGCTCTGCAGTGGAAGGAAAGTAGTTTTCGAGGCTGAGAAGGCCTCTGAGAGTCACATAGTGAAGGAAGTCCGGAAAATGGAGACTTGGCGTTATTCCGCGCATTTCCTGTGCTTTCCAGTGAGGAGACAGATGTAGCTAAGACGATTTCTTTGCCTTCGCAGCGGAGTGACTGGATGTGCAGTCACAATACAGATGGCAAGTGGTAACGAGACAGGTAAGAATGTGTTTACCAGCGTTTTCTGCGCTTCCTTTGTCAAGTGAATGCTTCTGGAGCCGTTTACAGCGTTCCTCGCGAAGAAGCAGTCTATGCATGTGAAATTAGCTGGAGAGCCATTTTTATTTCACAGTTGACTTTTTGGAATTATGAAAACGTAGCTTCTTTAACTCCATTTGCTTTTTCATTGTTGTGACACACTGTGTAATGAGATTTTATGGCGAGGTAAAGCGTTTACCCTGAAGAGTACATGCTTCAGTTGAATTAGATGGAACTGCGTGAATTGGACACACTTCCCACTCTGTCACAGAAGAATCTTGCTTCCAGAGAGCTTGGAAAAGAACATTGGCAGTGTTATATTGTGACGCAAATAGAGAGATCTCGCCTTCCATCTTGTTTCCTTCTTGCTGTTTTTTGGTGCTATCAAACTTTGACTATACATTTAAAAAATAATAATGATAATATAATTATTAACTTTCGGTGGCCTTATTTTTTTATATACAAGGACAGCTTTATAAAGGTTCATTCTTCAGGTGGTTGCACAAAAAACACTTTAGAGTGTTCTACCCTGTACTGTTTAGATGGCTTTAGAGGAGTTTCTATATTTAAATACGTAAAGCAGTAAATCTGTCAGTATTCCCTGTCTATATTTAACTTCTATTGTCCTAGGTTCAGTATCTCCTTGGGCAAGTACCGAGAACTCTTACATAAATGCCAGTTCTTCTAAACTCAACCCTGTAGGCGTCAGGATGCAGGGTCAGGAATCCATCGTACCAATACATTCAGGAGGGAGCGGAACAGCTGTATGCGGGCAGAGAAGAAACTGATTCCATCAGTGTTTAATACTTTGTTGAGCTTCCATGGTGTTCCTGGTACTAACTGGGCACCTCAATTATTCTCCATCTGTGCTCTCTCGCAAAGCTGCCAGCCGTCCACGGCTAGGGCCCCGAGGCTGATGGCAGAGAGCCCGACACAGTAAATGGTACAATCTAGCATTTCTTCCCAAGCTAGCCCAGCTAGTTAATCTAGTAAACAGATACCTCCATTCCTGGTGTTGGCTTAGGTCGTGAAATAAAGCTGTGGTTGCCACAGCTTTTAAGACAACTCTTCACAGAGAAGGTAGTTATCAACACACCATGTTACAGTGCCGTAACACCAGGAGGGTGGAATGGCATAGGAATAAAACCACTATAAATGAAAGGCTTGTGGAGAGAAGGTCTTAACTGATCAAATCTGTGACTAGGATGTTAAACACAATCATCTCTGGTCTCAGCTTTATATCCTGTCAAATATTGTAAGCTCTTCCAAATGCCCTTCTCTGCCAACACCTTTAGAAAAACCTACATACTCTTTAAATTAATAGATATTTCTCCCTGTTATTTTGAAATTTCTTAGCAAAATGGGCATCTGTGATTCTCCTTAATGTCAAAACCAAGTCAGAGGTGTTTTGATGAGCACAATTATAATGGGTTGAGATCTGTGAAGTGGTTAGCTTGGAGCAAGATACTATGGTATCTAATCCTTCTAGCTATATCTAACTATTATCAACAGACTGGCACAGAAATCTATGGGAGGAAAGGAGTGCTAAATTCTGATGTCTGGCAGGCTTCTAACATACAGGTACCTTGTGTTAACTTTGCCAACACCCTTACTCCATTGCACATACAAGAAGCCAAGGGTTTGCTAGGTGTGGCACCAATTTCTCATGCTCCCTCTTTCCTTCAGAAGTACAGGTGAGTTGAAGGAAAGAAGGTCCAAAAATCACTTACTGAAGACAAAAAGAGTATTGGCGATGCCCGTCTGTAGAGGTCTTCAATTCAGAAGCTTCAAAACCAACAAATAAAGCTATGGAACTAGAGAAATAAATCAGTCAACAGAACATTTCCCATACATAAGGGGACCTGTGCTTTGTCTCCATTAATAAAAGAAAGAGCTAAGTAAGTGTAAGGCTGTCATGGTTCTAGCACTAAAAACCAGAGCCAGGAGGATCCCTGGGACTCAATGACCAACTAACAAGGAACACCTAAGAGCCATACAACCCAGAAAGAGATCCTATCT
Source organism: Alexandromys fortis (assembly GCF_014885135.2). Classification (NCBI taxonomy): domain Eukaryota; kingdom Metazoa; phylum Chordata; class Mammalia; order Rodentia; family Cricetidae; genus Alexandromys; species Alexandromys fortis. The sequence continues at coordinate 3,069,112 of NW_026067923.1, forward strand.
CAAAAGGAAAGAAAGCTAAGATGGCTCCTGAGGGATAACACTACTGTTTCACCTCTGACTTCCAGTATATGTGCACACACATTTATGTGCACCCACATTTGTGATAACACAACATGCACACAAACTTAAATATAATGAAATTTCAAAACATTGTTCTTTAATATGACTCTATATGCTCTAGATGTTCCCATAACAATGAGTGAAAAGGTGAAAATAAATATGACATTTTATGTTTTAATAATAATATAGCTGTATCATTTCATCCTCTCATTTCCTCTCTTTAAATTCTCCCATTACTTCTCTTTGCTTTCTTCTAAATACCGAAATATAACATGCCCAGTCTATATAATATTACTTGTGTGTATGTTTCCAGAGATGAACATTGTGTACTAAATAATCAATGCTGGGCTCATTCTTGGGGAAGACTATTTCTCTCACTCTCAGCATTTCATAGTTGGCTGTGGCTGTCTGCATAGTATGGAGGCTTTGTTAGCATTCCTTTGTGCACCTTCATACATCCGTGGTGCCCTCCTTGTTCAGCTCATGTTTACATAGCTGTAGTGAATGTAACTTGTAGAAGCTGATGGAGTGGTTAGAGACAGCGGGGCGGTGAGTGAACTGGAATGGGTACTGCTCACCAAAGAATGTGCTGCTGATCGAGCATTCCATCTCCTAGCTAATGCATTCAATAGCCCAAGCTATGTGACTTCAGCTTTTCAAGTTAAAGTAAAGAATGGAGACAGGCAAAGAGAAAATAGGAAACATCTCAGGGCTTAATATTGCAGACAGAAGAATAAGGACTTGGCGGCTTTTTTTTTTCCTCCTTGAACAGAGTTTGAAGAAAAGGGAACTAGCGTTTATCTTCCTCTCTCCTTTCCCAAGCAAATACTCATTTTCTTGAAGGAGACTGCTGATGAGAATCAAACCCTGCTTTCTTCATTCTTTCTCCCTTCCCAGTCTGCCCTACAATTCAACTTCCTAATTCCTATGGCTTCGGATTTTTCAACTTCCAGTCAGTCAATCATGTAGAGAGCAATACTGTAATTTGCTGCTTTTCACATTCTCAACTTGGGTAACAATGACTCTGAGCTACCTTTTGCTGGCTCAAGCTGATAAAGAAAAATATATGAGCGCTGGCTTCTTGAGTTTTCATCAGTGCAGTGAGCTACATAATGAAACCTGTCTGAGTTGAACTCAAAAGCTATTATCCTTCTAGCACTGAGATAGAACAGGGAAAGATCCATTTAGAATCCCTTAGCCATGGACAGCTTGGGAAATCAGGTTCCTTTCCTCTAAGAAAAGGCTCACTGAAAGTAGTTATTCAACTTACCACATTGTCAATATTTTGTGTTAGCAGCCCTTGGGAGACATATGGAATCCTAAGGTCTGATTCTTCTATTAGGTTGTTCTCGTTGTAAACGTGGTCCCATCTATTCTGGCAGTGTTTGAAAGGCTTTCACTCGGGGTCGTCCATGACCTTGGTGTGGGGTGCCATTTGTGCATCATTAAAAGGTTGTAATGAAGTTCTGCTGCACGCAGATTGGAAAAGGTCAAGCAGAAAGCTGGGAGCCAATGAGGTTGGGAAGAAAAATTGTGCTTGCTGTGGAAGTTGAGGGATTCATTATATTGATGCTATGGGGTTTTCAGCAGAGTAATAACTGGGTTAGCAATAGAATGTAAATCTTCTCAGCCACTTAGTTGGAATCTGCTCCTCCTTGATTTGTGGGGATATATTTTTAACAGAGTACAAGGAAAGTCATTACACTCAGAGGAAAGCCAGTGGATTGGTAAATGCTCTGTGGATAGCTAGCCAAAAGGAGAATAGAACTAGAGGGATCAAACATGTCTGCCTTCCCAATTGCTAGTGTGGAAATGTAAGAGGCCTTGTCAAGCAATATGAAATTACTACCTCAGAAAAGCTATGCATAAGTAATTGCTTTAATTCTATAAAGGATATACAAAGCTAGTGTTAGCCTCAATGGTCAATAGGCACAAGTTTAGATAATTATAATGCTTAAAATAGCTCACAAAAAATTAATTAAAAAGAATTTAAAATAAAAGTAATATCAAAATATTAGCATCTTCAAACTAATTTATTTAAAAGAATTATTAAGATAAGAAAAAACTGTCATGGTTGCTCTACCAGAGAAAAAACTCACAGAAATTGATGGATAACCCTTAAATCTTGCCGGATAAAAGCATCTTAAAGTGGAATTCTAGAAATCGGATTGCCAGAACAGCCATTGTGCCGTGGGTCACAGAACTGTTTACAGAGTGAGACAGTCTCTTCCATAAACAAGCCCCCAAAGTATCTTTGACACAAGTCCGCTCTCTGAAATTTACCTAAGAGTAAATAGGAAACATAGTTACTCCGTTAACCTAGCAAACACGTCCCCTGGATGCACACATAGGCTTTTTCTGGGAGGTAAGAAATGAAGCAATGCTGTCCTAGAGAAGGATAAGCTGTCATTAAGATGTGTCATGCTAAATCAGTAGAGTGGGTGCATAGTACAATGAGCCGTCATAGGAAGGGACTGCAGTTCTCACGTAAAATTCAACCTTTTGTGGTTAGCACATATAACCCAAGGTAATTTTATGCATTATTTTAATAGTTTGTGTATATATCAAAGTTTTTTGGCAATGAATACATGTGGCATTGTATCAGTGCTCAAAATATCTCTGTATTTAGAGTGTCTGGATCAGGAATGCTCAACCTGTAGACCGTTTTCTAGAACTCTCAGAATCATGTGCAAATATATGAGTTCCTAATTCATTGAGAGACACTGTCTCTAAAAATAAGATGGAGAGAAATAGAGGAGATATTGACCCCAAAAGCAGACATACTCAACAATGTACATGTGCATATAAACATATGCACATACCATATGCACAAAACAAAGATGGGCATGTGTGCACATTCACAGATGACTGGACAGGCACAGACACACAAAAAGAATTGAAACAAAGAACTACATGAAATTCTAATGATGTTTTGGGAACCTGGGATGGAAAAACTCTCTGTTAATAGACTAGGATGGGCCTTCATAGTATTGGGAAAGGAGGGCTGAAGAGGCTTCTGTAAATGAAAGGGAGTCACAAGGAAATCCAATTGAGAGGACTGAAAGCTACCAGTTAGGAGACGGTGTGATGGCTTAGCAGTGCAGAGCACTTACTGCGCTCACAGAGGACCCAGGGTGTGCCCCAGGCACCCACATGATAGCTCACAGCAGTCTGTTACTACACTTCCTGGGACCTGACTTCTGCAGGCTAGTCCATACACATTATGTATTCAATACATAAAGAATAAATAAACATATATACACATAAATAAACCTACAAGTGTCTAAAGCTAACAGTGTTTGAAAGCAATATAAGAATGTAGATTCCAAGCAGATAGCCTGCGATGAGTTAAGAAAAACATGAAAGGCTGAGCTCATCACAAAATTTATTCAACTTTTGGCCCACCGACTCTTAAAAAATTATTTTGATTCTAAATTCTACAGACTACAGTGGTAGGGTGTGGGGGCATTGAATGAGAAAGGCCCCAAGGGCTCATATCTTTGCATACTTAGTTCCAGTTGGTGAACTATTTGAAAAAATTAGAAGGTTGTTTTTCTTAAGGAGGTAAGTCACGGGGTGGACACTGAGATACCAAAAACCAGGCCAAGTATCCTGCTTTTCCTTTGCCTCTCTGCCTACGGAATGTGGATCAGGATGTAAAGCTCTCATCTACTTCTCCAGAGCCATATCTGAGTGGTAACACAAGGCAAATATGATATTGATGAACTTACCCTCTGAACCTCAAAGGAAGCCCACAAATAGGCACTTTCTTTTATAAGAATTGTCTTGGTCATGGTGTCTCTTCACAGTAATAGAGCAGTGACTAAGACACAGGGCAAGTAATTACTGTAATACATCAACCTCACTCAAAGATAATTATATAAAGAAGAGTTAAATAATGCAATAAGTGAGGTATATTACAAATACATACTGAAATTCACATTATAGAGCATGAATTTTAAACATGTCTTTGAAGTATACATTATACAATGCTTTTTGCTTTCTAGTCTCTTTGTTTTCTTTCAAATGTACACTGGGGAATTGAACCTAAGGCCCCATACATTAGAGGCAAGTGCTCTCCTCTGTTGAGAGTTACATCTGTGGAGGCTAGAGAGATAGCCCAGCAGTTGAGAACACTTGTTAGTCTTCCACAGGATCCAAGCTCTGTTAGTAACACCCGCATCAGGCAGCTCACAAACACTGAAGGTTTATCTCCAGGGGCATCTGTCACCCTTTCCGTCCTCTGCAATGACCACACTCACATTACACACAGACTCACAAACACACAGACAAATAATACATATCGATCTTATTAAAAATTGTAATAACCTGCGTTTTTAGCCTATCATGTAATGTTTAAAGCAGAGTCAACCTATTTCTCTTCACCACTTCTTTGTGGTAAACAATATATTCCAAACTTTTAAAAATAAATGCCATATTATCATTATATATAGTCGTTGTGCTACATAATACCACACTAGAAGGCATCTGCAGGAAAAAGGGAAATGCAAACCTTACTTTCATAATTTCCAGAAATGTATAGTCAATACTACATTCAAACTTACAGTATATAAATAAAGTACCATTCAGAGAAATTCTCATAAAAACAGATATAAATGAAAGAAATAGGACAGAAATAAATTTACCACTTACAGATAGTCGGAAAAATAAATTGAACTAGAACATAAAAGTAATGTTTGCAACATTAATTGAGTAAAACTGGAAGACAGTGAATATCATTTTTTAAATATCAAAATATTGAAATAAACATTAAAAATAAGGAAAGTATTCATCATGAACAATAATAAAAATGATAATACAGTCAAAGAATAAAGTCAAAGTGAAATACGATAAAGTAGCTACTGACATAAAAGCAATCAAAGGTCATGATCCTGCTTTGTTAAACTCTGAATAGAGGCTAGTGAGGACAACATGGATTTGAGACCGTGGATATTTTTTCTTGGAAATAATGCATGCACAGTAATACATTCACAAAATGAAGTACTTATTCAACCATAAAATGGATGATAATAAAAAAGGAACTATCGGTATATATTTTTAAATAAAAATGTCAAACTTAAAATTATTTAGACTTCATATTATCTCCAACATTTATGAAAAAAAAATATGTCATGCTTGTGAAGAAACAACAAAACTTTGGCTATATACAACAAAACGTCAATGAAAAGAATCTCTCTCTCTCTCTCTCTCTCTCTCTCTCTCTCTCTCTCTCTCTGTGTGTGTGTGTGTATGTGTGTGTGTGTGTATGTGTGTGTGTGCCTCACACTTTTGATGCTTTTAAGACAGCAAGAATTTCCATTGTAGTAAAATAAATATCTTCCTTTCTGAAGGTCCATTATTTTCCTCTTCATACTTGACAACGTAAGAACATTCAGACAGCTATTATAAACTTACTCAAAGAATTAAAAGTTGTTACAATGGTACAGTTAATAAATTTCAACAGAGGAAAATAAAACTATAATAATGGATCAAAGGTTAAAAATGCACTAAAATTTTGTTTCTCGAAAATCCTGTAAGTACTGTTTAAAGCCCTAAAATCTCAGACTTACAGATAAACCCGAGCACGAGAGAAGTGGATGGCACTCCTATTTCTAGCTGGGGAGCCATTGACAGATGGTAAGAATGGGCGAGGAAGCCCCCTGGTTGACAGAACACATTCCACTGGAAGGATATACACTGAAGGGCATATGGACAACAAAAACTGTCAGTAGTTATAAGGAAGGAAAAAAGGCTAGAGTTGTTTGGATAAGCAACAGGCAGAGGAAAATAGGAGAATGAGGAGGGTGAATATGTTTCAAATAGTAATGTCTCATGACACTGGAAAACAACCAAAGAGAAAACTTTGGACAGATGTGTTACATGGTATTTCTAATGCAGTTCTTTTTACATGCATGATCTTTTAATCAAAACAAATGATAATGATCTTTTTGAGGTTTTCTTATTCTGGTATCAGGAACAGAGCCCAGGACCTCTTGTATGGTTTAGAAGTGCTCTACCTTTCAGATGTCATTTTTGAGATAACAGCAATGGTCACCATGACAGATTTAATAGACTCGGTGCCAAATGCACTACCACACAAGTGATTGGCACTCTAAATATTCATATTCTCACTAGGGCAAATTTTCAGAAGATAATGATTCCTTATGTCTTTTTCTTTTGTTTACCAGAAAGCAGATGATCAATTCACTAAGGCAACTTTAGTAATTTAAAATTTGACATTTTTTTAAAAAAATAGTTTTCTTGATGAGAGCAAAAATTTAAGTTGCATCATGAGATCTGATATTTGTTCAGATAAATTAAAATATAATGAGTAATTGGTCACCTACTCCAAGGCTGGCTGTGTGGTTTTGTTTGAATTCTTGCTTATCATTAGTACTCTTTCCATGTAAAGGCTATGTGGGGTAGATTCTAGAGTAATTGAGAGCAGTGAGTTTATGTGTATGTCTAAAGAATTTTTGCTTTGATCAGGACAATTACTTTCCTTTATTTCTGAGTTCCTTGCTTTATATGCATTGTAACTACTTCACCAAGAAGCTACCTTAAATGGTTCAGTCCTGTAGTTAAGGAAGTTCACAAAGGAAGACAAGGAATATTGTGCTTAAAGTCGCCACAAATGGATGATCATTTCTTCTGATGCTACAAGACTGAAGTCGCCTTGATAGATGTGTCCCTTTCCTTCCCTGCTCGTCCCTTAATTAGAACAATGTGAAGAGAACTTAAAACTGGGATGCTTGGGAGGTGTCTGAAACCGATTGTAGAGGCATTCCGAGTTGTGACAACATTTTATTCTTTCTATTTAGAAACAGTAGATCAATAATTGCAAATTCAATATCCAGAATTGATTTTCTTGTGTTTTAAATTAAAGAAGAGATTGATGACATCATTTCTTTAGAAAATGTGCCTGACAAGTCCACGGAGGAAGTCGGTGTCTTCCTTTCCATTGCCTGGACAGCGCTAGATGAGGTTTTAATTGCTGCTAAGGTGAGCAGCTCTGAACAGACTTGGTGAAATAATTGCTCCCAGGTCTGTTCTGCTTAGACAGACACATGATGTTTCACTAGAGGATATTTCCCTTGTAGGAGTCTCTGCAAATCAGCTCCATTCCCTGGCTGACATCACCTGTTACAGGTGATACCTGGACCTCCAGATCACTAAACTTAGACATCATTTTAAAGTGGTATGATCAAGTGCCTTTATTTGAAGTAAATAGTTTGGGTAACTTCAAAGGATATAAACGAAGAAACAAAAGTAGAAGTGCTTAAGCAGAGAGTTATTGTGAGGACAGGCACAGAAGGGCTCTAGTTTTAGCTCAGAAAAGATTATTCCCTAGTTTCTTATGTTAAAGCCTGGGATTTCCCCTCAGCATTCTTGCCCAAGGCAGACAGTTGTGGATAAGATTTTAGTAAGTTTTTCTTTCTTTTTTCCACCCCTTTCACTCCCATTTGTGTTATTCCTTCTAACAATGAATGTTCATTTGCATTTTAGCTGGCCCTATGTGCATTAGCTCCTGAAAATGCACATTTCAAGGGACAGGAAGCTGAGTGCGAGGGAAAGTGTTTTAACAGCTGCAAGCTCTATCTGCTCACAACAGGTACCTGCTAGCCTCAAGATGAATTAGGTAGCAAAGTCAAAGTATGGTATGAAATCCAGACATTGTATGCGACACATAGTCATCTAGTGGAACGTTTCCATATTTACCTTAAGATGACTTTACATGTAGGGTTTGAGAATTTGTATTTAAATATTATGGATTTAGAAAATATTTCTGTACCTAAAAAAGTTATCTGCACCATAATTTTACAATAATCTTAATCATATTCTACTTCATTTTGACACATTTACCACGATATTTATCTAAAATAATAGATGTAGTAAGGTAGATTGTAGATCATTCAGTTGGTGAAGTGCCTGTTGCAAAAGTAAGAGGAGAGGACCCGAGTTTGATCCTTAGAATCAAGATCATGTGTCTGTAACCCCAGCTTTGGAGGGAGGCCATGGAGGACAGAAACAGGAAGATTCCCAGAGCTCACACCACAGCCCACCTAGCAGACATATGAGCTCCATGTCCGGGGAAAGACCCTGGCGTACAAAATAAGAAAAGGTTGAAAGTAGCAGAGAGAGATAGATGTTCGATGTTAGTCTTTGTCCTACACACTTGTGTCGGCTGACTTCTCTGTCCTGCCAGCCAGCCACTCTCCATAAGTAACCATACAGAGACTTCATTTTAATTATGAGTGCTATCTCTTATAACTTAAAGTAACCCATTTCTACTCATCTATTTCTTTAATCTATTAATCATTTACCTCATGGATGTACTTCCCATCCTGCTCACTCTACATCTCATGGCATCTCCTGGTGACTCCTCAGATGCTGCCCTTCTTCCCAGCATCCTCCTAGTCTGACTCACCTGCCCAATCTCTTCCTGCACAGCTATGGGTCAGTCAATGAGAGTAGTACATATTTATATTGTGCAAAGATTGTTCCACAGCACACATGCATACAGAAGTGCATAGATGTGCACATACAGGTACATATGTCATATGTAGCCACACATATGTGTATATTCACCCTCAAATACAAAAGAAGCAAAACTGAATCTAAACCAAAAATCATGGAGAGATAGCTAAATGCATAGAAAAGATTCACCTGTCTTGGATTCAAAAGAGTGTGATATGACAATGTGGTATTTGGAAATTTAACTCTGCTCTCTGAATCTAAGCTATGCACACAGAGCACACACTGGGTGAGAAACACTAGTGAGAAGGGGCTTCTCTGACCAACAGATGATCATAGGGGGAAGAAAAAGAAACAAGTAGTTTGGGAGGCAGTTTGACTTCAAGTTTGTTTAAATATAGCACATGAGAATGAGGGACTCTCTGGGGGGGGGTCTATCTTCTTTTTATAGAGAAAAGGGAGCCTTGTTCTATAACTACGTATTCTTTAGCACACGTGGATGCTATACCATGAAAGAAAAGAAACAGAAAAGGTTGATAGCTGGACCTGAAATTATAAAGTTAGAACAGCCAGGGGCAGTAGGCAGACGTCATTGATCATTTGTCTGTCTGGGCAGCTTCTAGACTAGAGGTCAAAACAAGATTTGAAAACCATGTTAGTACATGAGACTCATGTTGTGAAAATAATGGATTTCTGGTCTTGGTGGTATTTCTGAAAAGGCTGTGGAGTGGGGCTGGAAACACTGAGGTTTGATTTCCATCTCTAAAACATGCTAATTGTGTAACACATGGTGAAGGATTTAATGATCTCTGCATCTCAGCACCGTTATGTGTCAGGTGAAAATGACAGAACCAAACTTACCCTGTGAAGTGGTGATAAGCCATAAATGAGTCAGCTTATATAAATACCCAAGGCAGGGCAGGGTGAGATGACTAAGGAGCAAACAGTTATTGCAGTTAGTGTGATGCTGAGTCATGAAGACATGAGGACAAGATGGGCAGTGATGGTTCGTAAGACAGGCTGGAGCAATGCATGATCTTTTTCTTATTATTTCTCTCAGGAAGAAAATGAAGGTAATACAAGACTAAGCTGGAGGGAACCTGGATTGAAGATTATCAAAATTCATTCTCTTCCTTTAAAATCACCTGCCTATTACTGTGCATTTTAGGTGATTAATGCTTTGCAGATTAATCCGTAATTTATGCTTTATATTTCCTGATATTTTACTGTAAAATCTATATAATAAGTATTAGCTCTTTAGCTTTAGAACTATTTTATTAGACCACCAGGACTGGCTGAGTGTACATACTGACAAACTTCTATAATGTCAATCCATTAATTAAAAAGGTAAAGATAAATGTTGAACAATTGAAAATATGAATAAAGCATTGAAAATATCTGGTGGCCACATGGGGTGAAAAGAGGGAATTAGGAAAGGTTTTGTGTTTTTGTTACTGAGTCAGTTTTTTGGAATTCTTAAAAAGGTGACTGAGAATTTGTCCCAGGAAAATAGAGAAATTCTGCCTGAATGTTGAAGGTCATAGGCAAATACAACAATTGTTATGTCCTGTGACAAGAAGAAGCCCCCCCATAAGATGATATCAAATAAACATGCTAAAGTGAGAGTATGAACACAAATATCCTCATCTCAATTTCTTGCTTTTGAAGCAGAAGCTGTCTGAGAAAAACTTTGCCAAGGATATACAGACTAATTATATAGAGGCTAAGGAAATACAGACCAAGAATATATGGGCCAAGATTGTACAGGGCAAGTACATATAGGCCACGTATATATAGGCCAAGAGTATAGAGTCTAAGGACATATAGCTCAAAGACATACAGGTCAGGGGTATACAAGCCAAGGGTATGCAGGCCAAGGACATAGAGGCCAAGGACATACAGGTCAAGGATATACTGGCCAAGGATACAGTTCAAGGACATAGAGGACAAGGATATACTGGCCAAGGATACAGTTCAAGGACATAGAGGACAAGGATATACTGGCCAAGGATATACAGGTCAAAGATATACGGGTTGTATTGTCACAAGTAGTGCACACATATACTATGTCTAACAGAAAGATCAGGAAAATTTTCAGAAGAAGGAGGCATTGGAAATTAGAGATTGTGTAGCATCTAAATGCAGTAGACCAGAACAAGTAGAAAAGGAAAAGAAGGTACACAATATCTGTGCAGTGTAAAGCTATATGCATGGCAACCCTAAACACCTTAAACACCATCCCAACTCTCTCTGTCACACACACACACACACACACACACACACACACACACACACACCAAAACAAAAAGTGTCAAACATTTAAAGTCAGGCATGATATATGTAAGGCTAAATCAGCAGGACTGCTATGAGTTCCTATGAAGTGCAGCTTGGAAAATGTGTCGCGCTCCATATGGTATTACCTAACAAACAAAACCCTCTGATTAGCTTAGCATGAGTCACACAACCTCCTATGAGGTGGGTGGGCTATATTATAAAGAAGTCAGAAAGAAAGTATTTTTGGCTAGCAAGACAAGGATGGAGTTCTAGGTTAAGCTGGGAATCACAGGGAGTCCCAGGCTAGCCTTTGCAAAAGTGAGATACTCTTATATATATCAAGGCAAAAGAATGCACTAGGTACTGGGTGACTGACGAGAAATAAAAATACTTACACTGGCTAGATGGAAGAGGTCTGCAAATACAGTAGAAAATCTTTTGAAAGCTAGTCTAAACTAAGCAAATATTTTATTCTCAAAATGAGCACTAATTTTGTTTAGGTGGCTACCACTTTTCCTTTATACAAAAGAAGAAATTGAGATAATTCACTGGTGTTCCTTAAGTTCACTTAGACTTGGTGGAAGTTTCCTGAGCTCAAGGACTTTAAATCCTTGAGGAAAAGGACAAAGAGTCAGAGATTTTGATGTCTGGTGATGTCATGACAAAAGTGATGTCATGAACCAGAGACCCTCGACACCAATAGAAAACTAGCTTCAGCGGGAGTATAAATAGTTTACTAGTGTGTGTACCAAAACTAAGAGGATATTCCATTTAAGACATGAATGTTAGAAACTGACTATTCATGGTGGCAAAACTGAGGAAATGGAGGTCCCATCAATTTTAGATGCTCAGGCGCCAGTGGAAACTGAGCAACATCAACGTGACCCAGACTGAATCTGTAGAGCTTTCTGCAGGAATCCATGTGAAATGCTGAGTGTAATATCATGAGTTTACAATCCCAGGAGGCTATAAACAGGTGGATCCATGGAACTTCTGGCCACCCAGTCTATTTAAATAGGGAAGTTCCAACCTGTGAGCAAAAAAATCAAAGTGGATAGGTCATAAGCAATGACACTGAATGTTGACCTTTGGCTCACACACACACACACACACACACACACACACACACACACACACACACACCACTTTGCAACTTTACATCCAGGGTAGGAAGAGACCAAGCATACACTGTGGGACTGTGGGTGACAAGATAACAGAGCTGTTAGCTGTTTAACAAGGTGAAGATTAAGGGTTGGATGTGCAGCTCCCTGAAGAAAAAGACAGTGCAGTAAATGGAAGAGCAGCCATGAGGACAGAGGGATTGAGAGTGACTAGGGAATGCTGGACTGAGTCACTGTCAAGGGCTATGAGAATTACAGCAGTGAACAACTGCTGTGCAGATGTCAAATGACTAGAGGAATAATTATCTGATGTAGGTTAACCCTGTCCAGGCAAAGTCTGCAGGACCGTTGACTCTGGGAACTCTTGCTCACATTTGCCAAAGTAGCTTGGTGTCTCCCCAGTACCTATACCGTAGTGTGTAATCTCATGTGATGTGTATGTAATCTCATTATTACATCTCAATCTTAGGGGCGCATGCATCTGTGAATGGTCAGGAAGATGACGTTTTATTTGCCTTTATAATTTTTAAATTTTAAATTTTAAATATAGAATATATTAGGACATGCTTCATAACTATATCTATTTCCCCCATGGGAAGTGTTGACACTTAAAAGCCTGCTTTGTTACTTTTTACCAAGACTAATATCAAAAATAACAACTTTTCCTCAGTCTAACACTTTTACAGCAGAGCAAGTTTAAACTAGACTAAAGGTGTTCTGTAAACAGATCATAAGTTTACAGCTATTCACAACGTCAGAACTGCAGATATCCAACCAAGATTACACAAAGCACCCTAAGAAAAGCATGTTAATTCTTTGCTTGCCAATATGTTAACAAAAGACCTACGTCTCAAATCTTATCTCACTGGGCACCGTACCCCCCACCCTCTCATCCTGGACTCCTGTGTTGCCATGGTAAATGGCTCAGCTCCGTATTGCTTCCTTGCCCTAGGAGTGTGCTTTTGATCAATGAGAGGTGACGCTTCTATTTTCTTTATTGCTTCAAGGCTCCTGGGAAAAGCGAGCTTTTAGGTTAGGAGAAGAAGAGATAGAAGAAGCTAGGGGAATTTAGAAGTAGGACATGAGAATTAGAATAGAAGAAGAACAATAAAGAAACTGAATCAAAACAGCACTTGTGAGTTTGTTTGTTCACCCTCACATAGCCAGAGAAAAAGTCAGTTTTGCTGGTTGCAGTGTCCAGTTCTGAACCCTGAAGAGTGTCTTAGGGCTGGACCTCAAAGGATCTGGCTAAGGCATTACCAGGGTTAAGATGCTCATTCCTGTGAGGGGATTTTGCAGGGGGACTGACTCCACCTGAAGACACTGAGCCATTGCTGTCCTCGGTGTACACCATCACACTATTGACACGGGGATAGTGGATCATCCTTCTGCAGCACTGTCCTGAATGGAATTGTATGAGTGATTAATTAGGTTTTATTCATCAACATAGAATGTATAAATTAACTGTTTCATATTTCTAAGAGAATAGCAAATCGATAAACATTTTTTAGATTTTATGCCTCCAATAATCCTATATATCACTGAAGATGGATATAGAATATTTTAATTCAAACTTTTTATGGAAAAAGACTAGAAATGGAAAACGAAATCATTTTGTATTAGGAGTAAAGAAATGTTCCTTCAGTGTTAGACAGAATCTTACTCAACATTCAGTTATATAAACAAATGTTAGCTATTTTTATTGTATTTAATATTAACCCTTTTATGCTTATCTATACTATATTTTATATATTTATTTTTTCTCAAAAAACCAAAAAATAAAACTTCAAAATTCTCAGAGAGATCCTTTCAATTCTAAACAATATCATTAGGAATCTTAAAAGCATGTCTTTGTGCATAGAAGTGATGTGATTAATCAAAAAGTATTTCCTGCACTGGTAGGAAATTTCTAAAGCTAGAAATCACTTCTTTGGGTTAAAGCACAGCCTCTGTTCCATTTCTCTTTCTTCTGGGAGCTCATGTGGAGTACTGACGCCTGGTCACCACAGTGCCTAACTATTTCCACAAAAATATATAGTAATAGTCAAAGTGGTTCAAGAAATAAAATCCACAGGGTAAAAAACAATGTGATCCTTTTATTAAAAATATTATTCTTAAGTAAAGTAATAATTTTCACTTCTATATACCTAGTGTGTTGAATGAGATAATGAGTATACTGTTAGTTCCAGCTACTGGAAATGGTGGATATGTCAAAAAATACTACTAGAAAGTCATTCCAAATGAAACCTGGTAATGCCCCATTGAAACTCCTATGTGCTAATGTGCAAACTGACTCATTGGATAACTATGAGAACTAACAGAATCAAAACAGATCATGCAAGTCACAATTGCTATCCATTTCTATTGGCGAAGATGTTGGTGTATTACTATCATAGGTTAATGTCTGTGCTTTATGTATTACTTGCAAATATAGTTCATACTAATAGGGATGATAGTAAGTATAACATAAACATTAAAAGAAAATAACTAATTCTTTCCAGTTTTCAAAATCCCTAGATGGTGTAGAGTATGTTTAACTTTCACTTGGTTGTTGACGATGTCAAGGCTAACATGTCATAACAGCACATGAGGAGCAGGAATCAGTGATAGGTGACAATTGTACAACTTTGCTTTTCTAGTGGATCTAAAAGGCAGTTGCTTCAAAGTTATAGAGATAGTAATAGCTTTCTAAGATTTAATTGTTTATTTGTATTTTTGTGTTCTGGAGGCATTTGTATACCACTTGACCCACATATGTTCAGTTGCCTTGAGGGGTGGAAGATGGTGTTGATTCCCCTGGAACTAGAGATACAGGCAGTCTTGAGCCACCCAGGGTGGATGTTGGGTACCAAATGTGGGTCCTCTTCAAATGCACACAGTACTCTTAACCACTGAGCCATCTCTCCAGCAACAAAAGATAAACCTCATAGTATTAGCTGACTGTGAACCTGAATCAGGAGATAGTAAATACATTGAGGTGGTAATCCTAGCCCATGTATCTGAAGTAATTTTGATTAAATGATCTTCAAGCTAAATTCCAGACAGGATTTAAAATGTTATTAAATGAATCGAATTTTGTCTCTAATATTCAAGTTGACAGGTGACTTCCCTGGGATATCCAGCTTATAATTGGGGTGTGATGTAGCCACACAGCACAGATACTTCTACATATTCCTATGGCCATTTTTTGTCTTCAGTTTGCAATGGCAGTCTCTTAAGTGGCCATATGATTCAGTTTAATGTATTTACCTTAACCACTAGAGCTACCAAGTAAAGCAAACACACACACACACACACACACACACACACACACACCAAAGTCAATTTCCTATCAAGTGACAAATTCTGGAGAAAAATAATATTTTCTGGAAAAAGCTTATTTCTACTTTAAAAGTGAAATGACATGTGAACCCTGTAGAAGGAAATGAAGCACCACGCTACTTAAAAAGTGGGATCATTAGGATCCACGTGTGTCTGCCTAGACAGCCTGGCTAACTTCACAGGGATTTAGTGTACCACGAGCACACTGAAGTCTGTGGAACCACTCCACCCTCTTGGTCTTACTGAAGGGAAGCACCCTACTTGTATCTGGAATAGCAAACGCTGAACACATGAGTGTGCACACATACACACATACATACACTCACACCAAATAAGAACAAAAACAAGCAATAATTAAAGCCAGGCGTGGTGGCACACACCAGAACCCCAGCACTTGAGACAGTGAAGGAGTTATAGCACACATTAGCAAGCAGCTTGGCTTCCACATTACATTCCTGTTTCCAGGGAAACCTGGGCTTATGAGGCCTGGTCTCAGAAAAACTAAAGGAGTAGTAATTTAGAGAGCAATTATAAATATTTTGTATAATTTTTCTACCTTTCACTTTTGTCACTTTTGGTTCAAATGGGAGCAGTTTAAGTATAAACTTTGTGAAATATGTTATTCATCCATTGAAGAATAATATTCAAAAAAGACCATACCAGATTGGTGAAGAACTGGAGATAAATTGGTAAACAGCATAATGGAATATATAATACAACAAGAAAAATCAGAGCTTTGTTTTAAAATACTGTGGCTTAAAAATTTGGTGCGTCTCAAAAAAACATGGAAATTGGGTGGTGATGGAATGGATTGGAGAGAAATGTAAGAGAGTGGAGGAAAATGTAACAGAAGCAGAAATACATGTATGAAGTTGTCAATAAAAAACTTAAAGAGCACCAGCTATTATATATATATATATATATATATATATATATATATATATATATATATATATATATCAGAATTCCTGGTCACTTTTTGCAACACATGCTATTTCTAAATTCTTTACTGAACACTAATTTAAAATAAACACATTTTATGTATTAACACTGGCAATAGGTGACACACACATATATAATAATCATAATTTAGCCATTAGTTGTTTATATGTGATGTTTTATAATATAGCACAACAGTAACAATACAGATTTTATACTAAGACTGACTGAATGTAAATGACATTTTTCTGTCAGTGAGCTGTCTCAATTTTCTAGTGTGAAATTCTTCATGTAAAAGTTGGAAACCGTAGTCTTAATTTGTTGTGAAGAACAGATGTCATGTGAAGAAATTAAAATAGTGCCCAATAGGTACTCAATATATGTTATAATGACTCAACATATCATTGAAGTCATACTATACATTGAAGAAATCAAGCCTCCAGTGGTTTGTGGAAACAGATTGGTCGAGTGTGGTGAACATGTCGGTAATCATGCTGGAAGACAGCCCATGCGCAAGAGTTACCTCAGGCCAGTTTGAGATAATCAGGGGAAATGTCTCAAAGAAGGATGGGAGGGAGGGAGGGAGGGAGGGAGGGAGGGAGGGAGGGAAGGAAGGAAGGAAGGAAGGAAGGAAGGAAGGAAGGAAGGAAGGAAGGAAGGAAGGAAGGAAGGAAGGAAGGGAAAATCAAAGCCAGAACTAACACTAAAATCTGTAATTTAATTTGTGATGTTACAACAACACTTCACTCATCTGTTTAGTGCGCAGTCAAGAATGGAGATTTTTAAGGATTGATGCTTACGTAATTTGTTTTAAAATATTCTCAGGTTCTCACTCAAACAGCCTGCTCATATCCCCAAAGTTAACTCCTGTTAAGGGGACTTCCACTGTATTAATAACAGAAATGAGTTGTTGGAAGGAGAGTGTACTAGAAACCATCTCTGACAGGAGTAAGGGCAGAGCCGGTGTCCAAGTGGCGAGGACAGGGCCCATCGGTATATCCTGAAAAAGCTGAACAAACCCAAGGACCCTTCATTTTGCAAAGAGACAAACAGCTCTGAAAGTGAAGCACCCTTGTGCACCGTCTCATCACAGTGGTTACAGAAGGTGATGCCTCGGTGGAGTTATTAGCATTGTTATAATTAGAATTCACTATTTCAGAGACTAGGAACATTTTTCACACGTTTTAGACTTTTTTAATTTAGTTCTCTCGTGTAGGATGATGGTGGGAAGATATAATTGCATGAAGTAGCTGATTTCTTTAACAACCTCAGATAATTGAGTACCAATACAAAAATTCCACATTGGATGTTCTTTTCAAACTCCGCTTTGGAGCTCCCGACAGATTTTTATGTTATTGCAACGACATTTAAGATACAGCTGTGGTCAATTAGTTTAGCAGTAGTTTTTGAGTAACAAGAGAAACTTCTTAGTGAGTAGATGGAAATTAAATTGTCATTTCTTCACATAGACATTTTTTGTTATCTATACCTTTCTAGTCTTAGCAAAGCTATGACAAGTCGCAAAGGGGGGCATCAGCACAATGCTAACATGAATATCTTGTTTTTATATCCTTTGTCTTCTAAAAGGTCAAAATGCCAGTGAATCCAGAAAATGAAAATTTAGAGTGATGTTACAATTATATTAAACAGGTTTCAATATTCACAAAATTGGTGAAAAGAAAATTATTCTGGCCTGAAGATGCAGTGATGTCAACTTGCTCAAAATTTCCTGAGAAAATGCGTTCTAACACTAACGTTGCATGTTCCCCCTGCCATCTTTGCGACAGACCTTATTAAGCTATAAAGTCAACTCTTCAGTAGTTCAGCCATGACTGATGTTTTACAGTGTGATGATGTGCTTCAAACTTAATAACTTGACAGAGTTAATTCCAAAAATTTACAAAAATTGAAACGTCTTGTTAGAAAACTGAAAGAGAAATTTAGCCATATTCTGAATCTTAATTCTTTTTCCCATCCAAATGGAGACAATTTCTACAGATTCCACATTTTATTGTAAGAGTCAACAGCAAATTAGTAACAATCCTTCAAAGAAAAATAAGCATATTATTAAACACATTTTGGCCAAAGTGAGCTTTAATTTCACAAATAATGCAGTAGTAAGAACTTAAAAATTACATATTAAATTTTGCTCTTGGCGGTAGCTGAATGCTTGGGAATGAGAGTGTGCAGGTATGAAGAGAAGCTACCTAGGAATCATTGCCTTCTCTTGACCTGACAGTGGATTTTGTAGACTTTCCAGACAAGTGTGATTCTTATAGTAAGGTTATTAAAAAAATTCTCATTTAAATTAAGAAAAATTGCATTTATTAAACATTCCATTACTTTCCATGAATAGTTACAATCACTTGTTTATAAATATGTTTTCTTTTCATTGAACCAGGATAAATGAGAGTGAATTGAAATCATTTCTCAGCCAGCATGTGCCTTCTAAGTAGTTTCCACTCTTACCTACCAGCAATGTTCAGATGACCTTCCACCCTGGTCCTCTCTCCTCATTTCTACATTTTCACTCAGACCAGTTTGCCTAGGAGACCCTTCCCACACCCTACCCTGTCCTGTTTCTGACTCCACGAACACTGGAGGAAGAGCCTTCGCACCCTGTTCAAGAGGGCAAATTACTATAGAATGGGAAACGGTTGTTTATTAATTTACTATCACCCAATGGGTTGTGATAAAATAGGTAATATTCACTCAAAAACTCTGTGTGTGCACACAATTATTTTCTGACCAAAGTACGAAACACATCACCAATTTTATGCTACAAAGACAATTGCTTTCTTCTTAAAATATATTTAATAAAGTATACATACATGCAATACATATTTGTATGCATGCACAATGCTGCATTGTATCATCTGGTTATCATTAAATAATTTTTAGTATTTTAATTCAATTATTTATAACATGAATAGATAACTCTCAGAAAAAAATAACGTAAGTAAAATTAATCATTAGGAACTTTAAAATGATCTGATTAAATCTTGGTAGAAATATAAATTGCAGTAATGATGAAAGCATAGAAAAATACTTTAAGGGGCTGCAGAGATGGCTCAGTGGTTAAGAGCACTGACTGTTCTTCCAGAGGACCTGAGTTCAATTCCCAGCAACCACATGGTGGCTCAGAAACATCTATAATGAGATCTGGTGCCCTCTTCTGGTATGCAGCCATACATGGAGGCAGAATGTTGTATACATAATAAATAAAAAACATTTTTAAAAAAGAAAGAAAAGTAATTTAAAATTAGTACTAGTAACTTTATAAATCATATATACTAGAAAGCAACAGAAAGAGAAAGCGAAAGTGTTTCAGTGTCATTTGTACATTAACAGTCGTGCACATGGAAATATTTAGTCTCTCCTCTGGGAATCCTCAAACTTCTTAAAGTTCTAAAAGTGTTACTACATTTAAAGTAAAGATTTGAATAGAGCAACTTTAAACGATACATAAGAATCCATTTTCCTCCTAATGGATCAAAAGATTAGAACAGAGTCTATAAAATCAACTCAGGTTTTAAAGTGTTATTTCATCTTCCTTATTTTATCTCAAAGATAAAACCCAGAGTTCCTTTTAGTGTAGAAAATATCATTAAACTAGATATGTAGTATAAGATTTTTCCTGGCAGATATTTTTATTTTTTGGTATATACATGATTTATATTTTTCTCAAATAAATAGAGGGGCGTCTGTCTGAAGTACTGTCTCCATATAGTCATTTTATTATATTTAGAATTGTAAAAAAGTTGATAAATTTTCAAGGTAGTTAACCATAAAATTATAAAATTACCAGTACATATGTAACTTATATTGCCCTGAGAAGGTGAACAATGCCCTTTTATTGAGTTAAAAGGTAGTGCAAAAGTAATATTTGTGTTTATATAGAGAGGGAACATGAATACACACACACACATACTTTTTTCATGTTTTAAGTAACCATAGCCATCCCACCTTTTCTATTTCAAATCCAAACCTAAATTGTGTGCTTTTGTACACTCTACTTCAGCCATTCAATGGAATGCAGAGCTATGTGTCTCTTGTGGCCACCACGAAACTCATGTTTGCCCACATTATTCTACTCTTCTTTATCACTGATCATAAAGGTCAAAACCTTTGCTCATTTTGATACTTAAATATGGTTGTGGTGATAAATGCAATGCTGCAAAGTCTTAAATTTCTCATGAAAGGACATAAATAAATGAATATACTCTTTTATTGTCATTTTTCCCATTGTAATCCTTCTGTGTGGAACAGTTTGCTGCTGGGGCAAAGACTTAAGACATTTTGAGTGCAAGAAAATTCCAGTAAGTTTTTGCTCAGTAATATATATTGCATTCATCACAATTCTCAAGGTATAATGTTAAGTAATATACAATAATGAAAAATATTGTGATTGTTTCAAGATTCATTTTGTATTGACAATGACAACAGAAGCAAACGGTTAGTTTGAAGAAGGGTAGGTAATTCATTCTAGGGACCCAAAGTTTCCGATTCCACAGAAAGCAAGGTAGTTAGATTCATAGACAAGTAAAGAACAAAAGGGGAAGGAAGGAAAATGACGGCTGAGAGGCCTCAAGGTAATGCAGCGCTGAAGGGCTCGTTACATGGGCCTATCATGTAAAATTTATTACTACCACAGGCGGCTGTGTTTATCGAATTTTCCAAAGAAAGAGAGGAGAAAAACATTAAAATCATTAATTAAAAATATTTTTAATTTCTTACAAGGAGAAAAAAACATTAAAATTATAATTAAATATATCTTTAATTTCTTACCAGCAAATGTTTATATATTTCAAAATATTAAAGACAATACCTCAAATGTAATTATTATTTGTAGAAAACCTTGATTTTGTGACAACTTTAAACAGAAGTTAAGGACACTATATGGTCTCTATTTAAAAACCAATAGCCTTTAAAAGACCAAATGTTCACACCGCTGAGATTAATAAAGAGCAGGAATCCATCCTGAGCACACACAATGACTTCTATTACAAAGGAAAAATGAAAATGCTGCTATTACTGGCACAGTCAATATATCGTACGTCCATGTATACTGTATTTCCTTTATTTTTAATTTAAATGCATATAGTACCAGGGATAGGAACATAATCAGTGTTCACTTGTTTCAGAACAAAACAGAAGATGCAGAAATTTTCCTCATTCAAAAAACATATAACCTTTCCTGGTGTTTGCTTAAAGTATTTCCCCCGGAAACATCTCCAGTTGTTCTTGTCTGTGTTCCTGCTGGAGTCTGCCCCTCAGAACTATTTTACTTCTCACAGCTACAACCTGAACCAGATATTGGGAAAACTGGCATCCCTGCTTTCAGTTTTAAGACATGTAGCTGAGATCAGAAAATGGCACCAAGATTTAGAAATAAGAGCATTTAGAAAAAAATAAATTCACATCCTGAATTTTGTAAGTTTAAAAGAGCACGGAATCTTATGGGCACATAGACATTCCCAATTACCTGAAAGTTTCTTATTTTACCATTTGTTTCCAAACCTTTCTACTAAATCCAATCTCTGTTTTATAAAGGCAAAGAAATCATAATGTAACTAATACATTTGAATGCAAACTTCCTTTACTAGCTTTTTCTCATTATGAAAGGTATCATCACCTATAAGTAGTTTGAGAGCATGCAATATTCACATGAAGTCAGATGAGATCCATTTAGTCCAATTAAATTCAAATAGTAATTCACTGATAAAACCAGAATTTCTACAGCAAATGCAGAGATACATTCAGATAACTCTAGAATATTTGCCTTGAAATATTGACTCTTGAAAACCATATATGGCAGCCCCAGGTTTTGTTTTGGCACATTCCTGTATTTATTCAGAGCAGTTTTCTTTAACTCATTATTTATTTGCCATTCAAAGGTCAGCTCAAATGAAAAGATGAACCTTTTTTAATAACCTGATATTGTATGTTCACTGTCTAGGTTTCTATTAAAAGCATCAAAATTTTGAGGCAAAGGATAAGAAGAAAAATTTTTCTCGAGTACCAAACAGTACTGGAAAGTTAGAGAGTCACTATTCTATAAATACATACATACATTAATAGATAAAAATCACATTGATCATATAGGCTGTCCCTTGGCGTACATGCACGTGAACCAGAAAACATTCTATTTCTCTAAAACCAGTAACTCTATGTTCAAATTTTTAAATGAAAAAAAAAATAATTGAGGGCTGGAGAGATAGCTCAGTGGTTAAGAGCACTGGCTACTCTTCCAGAGGTCCTGAGTTCAATTCCCAGCAACCATATGGTGGCTCACAGCCATCTGTAATGAGATCTTGTGCCCTCTTCTGACCTGTAGGCATAATTGTATACATAATAAATACATAAACTTTAAAAAAATAATTGAAAGAAGGAAGGGAGGGAGAGAGAGGGAGGGAGGAAGAAAAAGAGAAAGAGAAAGAAGTGATTTTCCATTTTTTTTCTAGTAAAACTGCAATGAAGCCTCAAGGAAAGGAGTACCAGCTCCTAAAAGTACAGAATTAATTAGCTCAGTGTTCTTTAGGCACCAGCCAGATAGTTGCAGCTATTGTTCGTAATGTACTTCATGACTTTATAATAAATCTTTTAATAGTCAGTCTTTCTCATTGTCTTCCTCCTCTTCCTCATTCATGGGGCCCGACCTAGGGTACTAATGACAGAAGAGGGAGTCATTTTCTTTAATGATGTAGCCCCTGGGGAAAAACCCACATGCCAGCAGAGAGCTTCGGATCCATTTACAAATATCTCCCTGGTTGAATTAGTAGGTCATGAAGCAAAACCAAAACTGTGCTTGGAGACCATGTATTCATTACCCAGCCACTCAGACCAGAATAATCACACAAAAGTATATTAATTACAACACTGTTTGGCCAATGACTCAAGTGTATTCCTAGCTAGCTCTTATATCTTAAATTTACCCATTTTTATTAATCTATGTATCATCACAAGGCTGTGAACTACCAGTAAGATTCTGCTGTCTTTCTCCTTTGGCAGCTACATGGCATTTTCTTGACTCTGCCTTCTTTCTCCATGCATTCAGTTTCGTTTTCCTACCTAGCTCTATTCTGCCCTGTCATAGGCCAAAGCAGCTTCCTTATTAGCCAATGGTAGTAAAACATATTCACAGCATAAAGACGAGAATCCCACATCACAAAAGTGAACAAAAGGACATGAAAATAGAATGGATACTTTGCATCAGGAGGGAAAATTTGAGGTTGAGAGTAAGGTAAGAGAATGAGAAAGATTGAGCATTCCCAGAACGTAATATATATTACATTCAATGTATCAATATACATTATTAAACTGTCAAAAAGTAAATTAATTAAAATAATTATAAAAGAGAGAGTAGGTTGTTAGAGAATAAAACTGGAAAAAATTCTATGTATCATAATAGCAAAACTTAAAATAAAGACAAAAAGAATCAAAATTCAAAGGACTTGACAATATTTATGTAGGATACACAGTGAAACACAAAGAAAAATATTTCATTGTTGTTGATTTGGTTATATTTTCTATGATATCATGATAATATTCCAAAAAACATGTGTTTCTCCTTTCTGCTCAAATTCTGGTCCTTAGATCATTATCCTCCACATCAGCAGTGAGCTGGACAGCCATGGAAACTCAGTCCTCATCCTGAAACATTCAGGATATGCTGATTTAATTTCAAATTAGGAGAATAATCTTTAGTCTTCAGCAGTATCTGCTACCCCTACTGGTTTTCCATGACTATTAAGTAGCATTGAGACATTGACACCCAGTTGGCTGGTCCTCAGCTGTACCTTGCAAGAGCAAACAGCTGAAGTTACGAGGTAGGTTTTCTCTTTACCTGTCTTCTTTGCAGACCTGATAGGCCAGTGTTTGAACTTGAATGACCTGTGACTTGAAGGAAACACATGTGGAGTTAAACTTCTGAGATAACAGTATAAGTGATTTTCAAGTCCATCTGGAGAATTCATGATTGCCAGGCTTGAATATTGAGCATCGCTGCTATAATCTTTGAAAATGGCCTTTTGTGTGTATAGTTTTTTTCATTTTGATCAGCATGCAGTTTCTTTGTGTATTCAACAGTCTTAGGATACAGTCTGCTCTGAGGATTATTTTTAAGATCCTTTAATTGGTTTATGCTTCCAACTAATGCCTAGTTATACATTTCTATGGTCTAAAAAGGAAAATTCCAAACAAATTAGCTAGCTTGCCTCTAAACCTACTGTACATGTGTCTTCTTTAGCTCTTAGAAAGTATCGATGTACACTTCATTCTTATTCCCAAAATGATGGAGAGGCAATTCCTGTGCTTTCTTTGCTGGCCTTGTGTGCCTTCAGTATTTTTAATTCCACTTGGTGAAACAGTAATCAGCTATACCCTGAACATTACTGAAGAACTCTGCAACCTACATGTTGCAGAGTTTCTGAGGCTCTGAGGATGAAACAAAGCTGTCCATAGTTTAGTGAAACCCAGTTTCTGGGATTCTATTTAGGTGGATCCTGTTCCCAGGTAACTCCGATTGTAAATGCATGTATCAGAAGATTGGCCTGTTACTTGCATGAATAGAACGTTCACCTGAACTTGTCAATCATGGGATTTTCCTAAGGGCTCAATTAAGTACCAGTTAATTTTCATGTAATTGGTGAATACTTATTCAGAAAAGAAACCACAGTTGGAAATCCAGGGAAGTATAAATTCTCACTGTCTCACTACAGTGGGCTATCAACTTCTGATTCTTTCTTTATTGGCTAGCTCTAAGTATATGCTCACCAAATAAATTCAGGTTCTTTCTCTATTGGCTAGCTCTGTGGAGATGCTAACCAATTTTTGCTTATCACCATGCCTATGCTTTTCTTTCTCCAACTTTTGATTTCTAGTTCAGTGGGTTTTATATTTCTGTTTCAAGATTATCTTGAACATCACTATTGGATCATTATAGTCAAATAGTTATAGAACATCTCCTAGGGAGAAATATAAATAAATAAATAAATAAATAAATAAAGGTATTATTATGAACTGGTATCACCTATGTTTTTTCTTTTTATTCTCGACGCACTATAAAGTTGGTACTATCGCTTCTATTTTAGAAATTGGTCATGGGTTATGGCAAATTACGAACTTGTACCAGCTTGTTTGGGTAGTGAGCAGACTATGAGGAAGTCAGAAAGACTCTGTTAAAATCAGTGACCTGAACCATTGTGCTACATTTTCCCAAGGGCACAGATTTACTGTTTATGACTGTGGCTCATCACAGGATCAGAAAGGTAAAATGCAGAGTGGAACTTTATAAATAGTGAATTCCATGTTTTAAGAATGCATAATAAGGACCAGGACTGTAGCTCTGTGGTAGAGTACTTACCTAGAATGAATGCAATGCTCCTAGGTGCAGTTCTCATCACTGTCCCCTAAATAAAATAAAATAAAACAAGTCAACAATGATCAACCAAAAAGAAAAGAAGCAATAAAATGCAGTGTATTATAAAAACAAGCATGGTAGCAGCCACCAGCATCTTCCATTTTGCTCTGTAGAATCTGAGACCCGTGGAGGCTCTGAAAGGGTGACATAGCAGAAAAAAGGGAGTCTGGGTAGCCAGTAGCTCTTCAACAATTTAAAAATGTCCATTCTCTGGGAAGATGCTTTTGAAAGGAGGACTCACAAAATTGGAAAGACGGCAGAACAGAGCCAGTCAAAGTGGAGACTGCTGAATCTCTCCCTTTCCCACCTGAGTCTCAGCCATCAGGGTGCAAGCTCAGAAGTTATGCCTGATAAGCCACGAGGCTGCCTGTACCCAGGGCAGAGATGTGTTGCCTCCTGGAGCTCTTGTAGAAACAGGTCAATACTGATTCAGAGCTAGACCCACAGGCTGCCTCCCAGCATGGAGTTGTCCTGGCTGCAGCCAGTCCTGCTTGACCTGTTGGGAGAAGGAAAGCTCTGGGCACCTGTACTGCCCGCAGCCTACAATCACAATGACTGTGCCCAGGGCTTGGCGCAGAGGACTGCGTGGTGTGTGGTGGCCTGGAGCTCCCTTGGAAACATTTCATTGCTGACTAGGGCCGGTCCTAGGCCAGTCAGCTATGATTAATGAATACGTCATAGAGAGATAGGAAGGAAGGAAGAATGGAGCTCTGTGTCTGTGGCAGAGAGGGGTGGAACAAGAGTAACAGGTGGGAGAAAAAGCTACAGTGAACAGGGGAACATGATGCTGTTGAGTAGGGCCAAGACGGGGCTGTGGAGCCTGGAGCTTGTACAGACTCAGCCCGGGAACAAAGTGCCCACCTTCATGATTACTCTGGTGCCAGAAATGAAGAAGAGCTCATTTTCTGGACTAGACTTCCTTGGAAGACATCTGTACTCTGTGCTGCCCCTGGAGGCCATGTTGGTATCTGTGGTTCTGCTGAACTGCCCCAGGCTGTGTTGAAGCCTGACTCTCTATGGTCTGGTCAACCACTGGTGGCCATGTCAATGTCCAAGTCCCTTGCTACCACTGGAGGCCAGGTGGACTTCCTCAGTATGTGCTACCGGAGGAGGTCATATTAGTGTCAGTGGTTCATGCTGACACTGTGGGCTATGTTGATGTGAGTAACCTGTACTGCCATGTTGAGGTTCACGGTTCTTTTGCTTCCAGGGACCATGTTGATGTTCATACACATTACCACTGAGAGTCATGTGGATGTCTGTGGCCTGGGCTGTCACCTGAACCCATCTTGGTGTGAGTGGTCTGTGTTGCCATCTAGGGCCATGTTGGGGTCCATGGCCCCACTCCATCTGGACGTGTTGATGTCTGTGGGCCAGGCTACTGCCAAGGGTCATGTTATTACGGGTGGTCTGTGTTGTCACCTGAGGCCATGTTGATTTTCTTGGATCAGGCTGCTGCCATAAACCATGTTGATGCCCTTGGCAGATATTACACCAGAGGCCATGTTGATGCCCTCGGCCTATGCTGCTCCTGAGGGCTAAGATGGTATTGAGTCTGTGACACAGGCCCCAACAGAGGGTAGAGTTGATTGACATAAGTGGTTTGTTCTGACACTGGAGACCATGCTGAGGTCCATAACACATGCCGACTCTAGAGACCGTGTGGATAGCCCTGGAGTGTGCTGTCACCAGGAACCATGTGTAA
Source organism: Alexandromys fortis (assembly GCF_014885135.2). Classification (NCBI taxonomy): domain Eukaryota; kingdom Metazoa; phylum Chordata; class Mammalia; order Rodentia; family Cricetidae; genus Alexandromys; species Alexandromys fortis. The sequence goes on from NW_026067923.1 coordinate 3,096,428, forward strand.
ACACAGGACTAGTACTCTTGCCAGCTATAAAAGGCAAGGATGCTACTTTTGTTGTGCCATTGATGACTGCAGACTCACAGATGAAATCAATAGAAGGCCTCCTCCCCACCCCACCACCAAAAGTGACAGCTTAGACAGGAAGCCAGCCAAGAGAATTCTTGAACAATTGTGAGAAGGAGGTGATAAGGGTGCTGAAGCGTAGCTCTCCACAACCGAGAGCTTCTGCTAGGTGCAGTGGGAAGGGACTGAAATCATCTCTAAGGGGCTGGCCACTTGGGATGTGACTATGATCCAGTGAGTATATGGGCAATACAAATTAGACTTGTGGAATTTTTTTTTATAATTCTTCCTGTTTTGGTGGAGGTGGGGAGTCACAAGTGTAGAGGTGGTCCTGTGAGGATTGGGAAGTGAGTGTGATCAGGGTGCATGATGCAAAATACCGAAATAATTCTCAAATCAGCAAAAATATTATGTTAGGAAAATAAATAAAATAAATTTTCTTTTGATGTAGGATGCCCTTCTGTATATGTGTTGCTTTTATTGATTGATGAATAAATCTGTTTCGGCTGATGACGTAGCAGAGTAAAGTCAGGTGGGAAATCTGAAAGGAGACCTAGAGAGAGAATTGGCGGAGTCAAGGAGATGCCATGTAGCTGCAGAAAAGAGACAGATGCTAGAACCTTGCCCGGTAAGCCACAGACTTGTGGCAATAAACAGAATAATAGAAATAGGTTAATTTAAGATGTATGAGCTAGCTATGAATGTGCATAAGTCAAGCAGTGTTGTAATTAATATAGTTTCTGTGTGATTATTAAGTTCAGGGTGGCTGGGAAATGAACAAGCAGCCTCCATCTACAAATTTTTAAAAAGAAAAAAATATATAGTTTATTGTTGATGACCACAGAACTGATGCAGAGTAGAACATGTCCTGTGCTTGCTCTGTGAAGATGGTCCTGCTGCAGTACTACAGTGTTTTTTATGGAAAATCTGCCTTCAATATTGCTTGTAGAACTTCTTGTTTTCCCCACCTTGGCAAATAGAATGTGTATTTCTGCCACTGACTTTGATTTCCATCAAGGGTTTTTTCAACTAAGATGTTGTAAAATATTACATCAAACCAACCTAAATATAGATTTCTGCATCTTCTACAAGATAGTTTGCTTCTCAATCATTGCTTACACAGGATTTTTGGCCTCTTTCTGAATAATAGATGTAGATGATCTCTCCCAGCCTAAGCCTCCCCAGAAGAGACGAGGCACCCGGTGAAGAGGAAACAGAGGCCTTGACTGCAGTTTCTGGGAGTGCTCCACTGATATTCTTCTGAAGCATGGTCAATACAACTAAGCCTCTGAACATCCCTATGCTTTTCTCTCACCTTATGAAAACACAAATAATAGAACAGAAAATTGAAAGAGAAGGAGGAGAGGAAGGAGGAAGTTCCTATCAGACAGGCTTCACATGTATATGAGAAGGTGCAGGAAGCCCTGGGAGAGTCTTGAGCTTAGAGCAGAGCCATGGGGGAACCCTGAGCCCATTGGAGAGCCAGGAGTCCTTCTGAGAGCCCTGAGCCTGTCAGAAAGCCAGGAGTCCTTCCCAGAGCCAGGAGTCCTTCAGAGAGCCCTGAGCTCTTCGGAGAACCAGGAGTCCTTCTGAGAACCATGAGTACTTCGGAGACCCATGAGTCCTTTGGAGAACCAGGAGCTTAGCAGCAGAGCCTCGGGAGAGCTCTGAGCCCATTGGAGAGCCATGAACTGGCAGGAGAGTGATGAGATTAGCAGCAGGCTCCATCCTCACTGTGGGCTTGCTCTTTCTGCTTCCTATGCACTCCAGGATTCAAAGCCATGCCACCCCAAGTTATCATCTTGTAACTTAGGAAATATAAATGTCATATTCATGAAAACACGTTTTAAAAACAAGTCAGTGAGTGGTACAATTCACAATATTTCCTTAATTTTTTTTCACTTCAGAGAGAAAGGAAGATCTCAAAAACCCTCATCTGTTGCCACAATAGCATTTCCATGCAAGGAGCTTCTGGTGACCTTTTGAGGATGTACAGTTGGTTCATCCAGTGTGCTTAAAGGGAATGCCAATGTTCAGCTTAATTGGCATTCAGAGGTTATGGGCGATTGCCTATTCTAATGCAGATTATGGAATCTAACTTCAAATGTGTTTTCTATCTTCTCTCATTTTACTCGATCAAGTCTTTAAATTTTCTAAGCCGTTATCAAGATGAACTGGATTCTCACCAGGGCTTTGGAGAACAGCCTGAAAGCTCATTGCTATTCTCTGGAACTAGACACTCCCAGGGGCCTTACCTAAAACCAGTAAAAGCAAAGAATAAATCAAACTCTGGAAGCTCTTGAAAAAAGCTCAGTTTTCTTCTGAGAATGGAACTTTAACCTTGCCTGGCACATCAGAGATCTAAAGAACACAACATTTATTTGCATTAGATAGAAAGGCATTGTGCCAACGTGATGTCGGATTTTCAGCAAACACAATTTTGTAGGTGAGAATGGAAAAGGAGGCTTGAGATATATATCTAAAGTAAATTTATCCAAATGCAAGAATCTAGTTATAGTTAAATAAGTACAAGCAATAATAATATGTGCTTTCAGAAGTAAGCTTTTAAAAATCAGATCCAACAGAGCCTATTAGAAGACACAGCACTTTGGAAAGAACACAGCCCCCAGGTAAATAGCTGTGATACACATAAAAGCTGACCCGTGATCTATGAAAATCAAAAGGGAGATCTCAGTGTACTTAAAAAAAAGCTTATTTATCTCTGTGAAATAAACTGATTAATACTTACTCAGTCTTGTCAATAAAACTAATGCCTAGTCATGGGTTAATGGCACATATTAGCATGGGAGAGGGAAAGGATGGGAAACAATTCCTTAAGGACTGAGCTTGGTGGCATGATTGCCGTTTCCTCTAACCTGGCCTTCCAATTAAATTGCTCATATTTCTAATATATTCATTTCTGGCAGTTGCTATGCACCTGATATTTAAAGAATCATTTCAGTCAAGTAGGTAAATTTAGTTAATATTCACTACTACAAACAAAGATTTTATTTACTTCTTGACACCAGCAAACTATATTATGAGATATATGAAAATTTCTTATTCTTGCATTCCTAAAGCAGACAAGTTCTTAAGGACACCAACATCTTCCTGTATGCTCCTCTTCTTGTTTAAAGTCAACTTCTTTTGGCTAATTCATTTCATCTTTTGAGACTCAGGTAAAATGTCACTTTGGCAAGGGGTGTGTCTCTACCAAGTATAAGGTTCATCTCACCAATTCAACCCTTTCTTTTCTTTCTCTGCACTGATATAACATGGTAATCTCATGTTTGCTTATCTAGTTATTAGTTGTTTGTATCTTCCAACAACCTTAATTCTGGGAGGCCTTGGGTTGCCATGTTTGCATTTTCAATCTCCTTCAAGAGTATCTAATAACAAGATACTGTTGAAGTCAGGATATCTATTGCTGTGAAGAGACACTATAACCATGGCAATGCTTAAAAGGAAAAAATTCAGTTGTTGCTGGCTTAGTTTCATATATTTAGTCCATTATTATCATGTCAAGAAGCATGGACACATGCAGGCAGACTTGGTGCTGGAAAGATAGCTGAGAGTTCTACATTTGGATCTCCAGGCAGCAGGAAGAGACAAAGAGTCACACTAGGCCTGGCTTGAACTTCTAAGAGCTGAAATCACACCCTCCATGACACACTTCCTTCAACAATGCCACGCTTACTCCAACAATGGTCACACCTACTCCATAAAGCCACCTCTCCCAATAGTGCCACATCCTATGAGCCAGTGAGGCATTTTCATCCACACTACCACAAATAGTAATTCATGAAACCTGAGTCAATAAATAAAGCAGCAGGTGAAATATAGAGGTACACACATTTGAAAACTCAAGTCTTCTCCTATTCCTCGATTCCACTTAAAGACCAACCCTTTCAGAAAATTGCATTGTGTGCTTTGAATTCCTCACTGGTGTTCGACAATATTCAAAGTCCAAAATGTCCTTAGATAACTCTTTGTTATCCCTTTTCTCCCTGTTCTCTTCACAAGCCTGCTTCTTATTCTGTGCTACCCATCTCTTCTAAAGACCCCATCCACCTCCAAGTCTAGAATTTGTCTTTGGCATCACGTGTAGATTCTTTATTGACATCATTTTATATGTATATGCAACTAAATTTCCCTTCAAAACTATCTTACTGCTTCTTTCCTGGCACACATGTATCTCTTACTTAAAATCTATATTTCCACTTTAATAGTCCCCATATAGCCAGAGCTTTAATTCATGGTTTAAACTATATGTTCATGTCTCTGATAAATCATTAAACTTTTAGGTGGAGAGATATATTTAATGGTCTTAATTTCTACTGTGATGAAATGGTCTCACATGTTCAGTGCTTATTAGCTTATCACATTATTTGGTAGTTTCTGCAGGTATTTTCATAGCCAAGTTTAATGGGAAAATTGATATCATGTTTATGATGTTGCTTTTAAAAATGATATTCTAACCCCTCAGTCTACAGCTTAGTTCTAATTTGAAAATCATTCCATTATTATCATGAGGACAGCACCACGTCTAAGTCTTCCTTCTCTTTAAAATAGTCTCCTCTGAGGTTGAAAACACTAGTATCTGTAGTATTCTTCGCGACTGCCATAGTATATTCTATAAAACATTGGTAAATACTATCTTCCTCTTTTTCTAGAAAAAATAAATTGTTTTCATGATCAGCGTCAGTAATTTTTAAACATATATTATCAGCAGACTGACAACCATGGTGGGCCCGTCACAATTCTTTTTAATAATTTAATCAATATTTTCTTTGGAAGAGTTCAGATCTTCATTTTTGAATGGTCCTGATCAGAGTGAAAAGTGGGCCAAGGTGTATGCTGATTGGAGACCACACAACATCTAGTCTTCCTGTCCTGACTTCAGAAGAGCCCATGAGAGTTCAGCAAACATGCATGCACCATATTGAATGTTCTAGGCACCTTCTTTGGGGGAATTTGTAGATGAAAAATGAAATATTTAGCATTAGATGAATCCTTTCCTACCTTTCCATGATATTTCTAAACAGTCATAAAAGCCAACATAAAATCATCTTAAAGACTTCTTTTAAAATTTGAAATAAATAAGTCAACAAACAAATAGATTTGGAATATGTTGAAGTTTCAAAAGTAAGAGTTATAAGGGTTCTTTGTGGAAATAAATTACATTGACTTGGAGTTGGATTTAGTTCAAGAAGAATAAACAATCTAATTTTAGTCACAGATAGGTAGCCAATAAAAATCAAATTAAGGGCACTCCTCACACATCTTATAGATTACTTTTCCAGAAAGTCACTAGCAATTGGAATGAAGCATGCTAAATCAGATTTCACAGATTTACAGATGGTAAGGGAGTCACTTTCCTATATTCTTGTAGAGGAGCCTACGGATATCTATATATGTGGTTATATCTACACGTACATTTAAAAATGCAATACTCTCTGCTAATGGCACAATGATTCAATATACTTTTTTAAAAGGTAGAATCATTTTATTACAATATTTAGATAAATACAATAAGTAAAATAAGTTAAATAAAACTAATTATTAAAATAATAATTACATGTACAGTGCACATATGTTTAGGGACACATGTACAAGTGGTATGGAAACAGATGTGGTAGTCATAATGGGGAATGAGTGAAAATCCTATAGACCTAGGTATTCCCATCTAATCTATATCCCACAGGGGCTACAGAAGATCTTCCACAGTCAATGGACTGATTCATTCATATTGCAATGGTGTAAAACTATTTAGAATACAGTTAAGTGATATATTACCAGAGCAATAGTATATATGATACAGAAGTACATCTCTATATAAGACTGCAAGCTTTGTTTTATTTTTTGCAAACAATAAGTCAAAAATATAAGATTTTTAGGGATTTATCAGATAATTTACTCAGATAAATCAAAGTTATCGAGTGTCACAGTGACTTACTATTCATATAGGTTTTCCTAGGATGGCATGGGTAGTGGAGATCACATGACTTCTCTATATATGATGACTGCATTCCATTTTTTTCTGGACTAGGTAGTTACCTAGGTGGTTTTCATTCTCACAAGAATCCCTGGTTTAGACAAAATTTAGCTCAAAGCAGTTTAAAATAAAATGGACAAATAAGGCAGAGCACCCAATCTTTATCATAATTTAGCTAAATTTAAATAATTCATAAATACTCAAGTGTGTTGTTCTTTAGAAACCTTTCCTATATTTACTTCGATTAACATTCAATGTTCTCAGGTGTGAAGCTGTCTAAACTCAAGAGTGTAAGTCAATTTCCCCTGTTATCACAGTTCACCCCCTTGAAAAAGATCTTTGTATGTCTCATTGCCTGCTTTCTTTGTCTCAGAAGTCCAAGCAATAGTACAGAAAAATCATCCTGTGCTGAACTAAATGCGCTCTTCAGTCTTCATTGGCTTTCTCCTGAAGAAGTTTGAGGATGGAACCTCATAGTAGAACAGGATAGTCATATTTGGAAATGAATTAAGCAAGACAGATGGCCTAGTCTGGATATATCACTTGTCAGAAATCCGTGTGTTGCAGACACAGAAGCCGCATGGAAACCTGAGTAGCTTGACTGAGATTTGCCCTCGTTTGTTCTCTCAGTCACTACATGGAAGTTACAGTATTTTAAAGATATTTTTAAAATAAAAAATAATTTCAAAGATAAGATTAATTATTGCCATTACTCATCATCACTAACAAATATTGCGAATGAGTTGTTTCAAAATCTATATGTAATTATAATAAATTTCTTTTATGTGGTAATTATTATGAAACAATAAAAATGTGTAAGCAAACCTCTTCTAAAACTGATGAGTGTTTGCTCTGATCTCTGTTCCTTGTTCACATCGCTCTATTCCTTTCCAGAGATTTCCCTCTCACATGATCACATCTGATGTCTGCTTCATTGACTGGCTGGAATTCTCTCAATCTGCTCACAAAGGTTTCTAGCCAGGTACCACTAGGTACTGCCTTCTTACTTCTGTATTGTTGGAACTTAAACAACAATTAGGAAAACTGGCTTAGGACATTAAGGAACCAGCAAAGGAATTCCTATGTGCTGCTGAACAACTACAGACTCCTTAAATTAAGAGACCATGCAGTGTCATAATTGTTTGCTCAGCATCTAATACAGCCTTTGGTCCAAAAGTCTCTTGTCATTTATTTTTTTTAATCAGTTTTTCAGAATGCATAAGTTTAGATTATGCCAACAAGTAGCTGTCCTTGAAATGAGAATTCAAATAAATGCCGTAAGGAATGAGTTGGCACAAGTTCTTTACATAGCTGGTTTTAATCAAATTATGCACTTATAAACTAACATAGCAGGGTGAGGAGGAACCCCACAGTTCCATGATAACCACTGTTGAGAAAGCCAGTTCTTGAGGTATGAATGTAGCATTTGCTTCAAATGCATTCTTTGTTTGATTCCCTGAACTGAAAAGAAAAGAAAATGAAAAGAAAAGAAAGGAAGGAAGGCAGGAAAAAAGGAGAGAAGGAAGGAAGGAAGGAAGGAAGGAAGGAAGGAAGGAAGGAAGGAAGGAAGGAAGGAAGGAAGGAAGGAAGGAAGGAAAGAAAGAAGAAACAAGAAAATAAGGGAACGAACTGTAAGCAGGAGGATGGGGAAGGAAGGAGAAAGGAATGACGGAATAGAGGGAGGTAAGAAGGCGAGAATAAGTAAGTTAGTTCTTAGAACTTCCTACCATCACCTCCTTTTCTTCATTAGTTTTGCTTCTACAAACTAAATGCCAAGTTATAGATCATTTGATAAACCTATAACACGGTCATTCATAAGCAGGCTTTGATTTCAACGATCTTTCATTTACACTTTAGGTCTCTTTCATTCTTGCAGTAACTATGTACATTTTAAATGACCTTTATTTATTCAAGCAGTGGCTTGATCAAGTGTAATCCTATCTCAGTGGCACTATGCCAATATATTTAAAAGCAGGTAGAAGGTCACCTTGAAACTGATTATGTTTTAAATACAGCAATGTTCCTCCAAATGTCTAGATGGCTAATGATAAATTTTTGACTTAAAATATTTTAGCAATCTGTGACTTAAAAAAAACTAATGATAATGTAATGATTAAAAAACATCTGTCTGTTTTTTTTTATGTTCTTTACGTTTTTATCAGGTGTGATCATTTTTGAGAGTTTCAATTAAAATAGATACTCCCTGGAATATTCTTAGTTTTTAACTTTCTTAGTTAAGAATGGCTATCAGAATTTATTTTTCAGTGTGATTGAATTTGCAGAAATTAGGGCAACAGGTTTAAAAACTCTGAAATTTTCCTAAAATGCCTCAAAGGCAAGAGAGTGAGTCAATATTCTTCTTGAGTTAACACCTGAAAGTGAAGAAACAAAAGAGGTCCTCTCTCTCTTTCTCTCTCTCTCTCTCTCTCTCTCTCTCTCTCTCTCTCTCTCTGTGTGTGTGTGTGTGCGTGCGTGCGTGCGTGTGTGTGTGCGTGCGTGCGTGCGTATTGTTAAGCCAATGACTTCTGCCTTTTGCCACTAGAGAACAGTCGAAGGGCTTTGATTAGTTCCCACTTGGAACACTTTCAGAGTCACATGAAACAGGTTATAGATGCCACTGTAGAAAGATGTTAGATACATGTAAATGACTATAATTATCTAATTTAATGAATGCTTTCTTAATATACAGATGGGAAATTTCTATTCATGTCAATGGATTTCAAATACTTAATCACTTCATTACTGTTATTATTCAGAATTTTAAGTAAAGCTTGGCTTATAGCTCAAATCATCTTTAAACATCATTCATATTTATTTTTCAGATAAAAATTAGTGAATGGATATGCAGCCATTGAACAGCCTACACATCAAATAGCAAACTGAAAATTTGGCAGTTGTTCAATGTATCTTTCAATGTATCTGATCAGTACTAATTGTCAGTTGGAATACTCCTGTCCCCTATATAGGAGCTTTTCAAGTTACTTGGATTTAGGTGTACAAAAGAAATGATTTTTATATACCAGTTTAATATATGCAATTCATTTCCACTGTTTGTGTTAAAAAAAAACATAGTTCTACTAGTTACTCATCCTTTTAAAGTAGGAAATCATTTAATTCAACATAATTTCAATTGATATGTACATTGCGTGAAATTATGTAGTGTTTGGAGTCAGTGTATGCAGCCATATAGGAAAACATGATATAAGCGGGACTATCTCTCTTTGGTTTGCAATGGAAGTAGTTATGCAGAGCTACTGAAGGAGCCCCTCAGAATCCACAGGAAGAGTGAGTTCAGACAGGCGTGAACAGAGTGTGGCAGGAGCAGGAATAGATGCACAGCTCTACTCTGGGTCGTGCAGCAGCCTGACCAGTTCCTGCAGTCTTTCAGAGATGTCAACTCAACTAAAACTGGATCCTTCTCTTCAATGCAGAAAAGAATTTCAGGTTGAGCCAGGGTAAAGCCGAGTTGTAGTTTATGTGCTAAAGCAAAGGCACAGTTATGCTGAGCAGGGGCAGGAGCTTCATGAAGAAGAGGGACTAATACCTAAGGGGCCTAACCATAGCTATTTGGGTAGCTTTCAAGTTACATCTCAAAAGGTGATGAAAAACTTGCCTCATTCTTCTTTTCAATACATGGAGTTAAAGGATCACTGTGTGATTGCCACAGAGAGGATTCATCAAGTGAACCCTGAAGCCAACGCTGCTATGGTTGTACAAAGAAGCTAGGGTGCCTCATTTTCATGTAAAGTGGGTTTCTGGTTAGACTCATGTCAAATTGCAGATTTACAGATGGAAAAGGAAAAAGGACCTAAACAGATGTTGGAATTTTAATTCCCAAGGGACAAAAACCTTCATCCAGACTCATGGGGGAGAGTTCCTCTTCCATCCCACACCCTATCATTTCCCCTGTTTTTCTATCCTGCATCAGGAGTGACAGACACTTATTAGAGATGAGGACACCCACTCATAAGTAGCGGGGGATTCTTGGCTGGGGTTAGCCCTGGAATGTTACAAGTGTAGTTGCCTGCAGTGCCTACTGCGGGGCTCTGAGCATTAAGTCTGGATTTGCTATTCCCTCAGTCCTCCATCAATTCCCCTAGGGCATCTTTGCTGCTGCTATCACTGAACTGGCATTAACAGTCATCTGATAAAATCAAAGCCTTTCCCCGTAAGTGCTGGACCAAAGCAAACACATTCCCAGAGAAAGTAAAAGGAAAATTTGCATACAAATCTCCTTCATAATGTTGCTAATTTGCTGCGACTTGCAGTAAAGCTCTTAATAAGATTAGTCAAGATCAGCCCTGTTTCCAGTGAGAGTTTGATTTGCTTTCCCGAATAGTTTTCCTTCCTTTGTGCTGTGTGCTTATTAGACTCAATTATTTGTATTTTATGTCTTGTAATTCATAGTTTTTGAAGTTAGTGTCCCCCCAAAAAAATTCCAAGTAACTATGTATACAATCAAAAGTTGATAAGTATAAGTTTATATAGCATACCATATACATACTTTGTGTGTGAGAGAAAGACAAAGATTGAGAGATCTAGTACATTAGTTAGTGAATATAAAAAGAGGGTCAGTAGCTAAATTTTCTTAGAAAATTCAGATATGGTTCCTGGATGTAGAAAAATAAAAGTGCTTATTAAACTTTCAAAAAGAGTTCAGAAAACCCATGAGATAGTGGGAAAATACGTCAAGCACATGCATCTACTAGTGTCATTGTTCCTTAGCCCTCCTCAGAGTGATCTGCTAGCCAGAATGAGGAGCAACAGCCCTTGAATGACACAACTTTGGCCGGCAAGGTTCACATAAATGAGGACATTTGAATTTTTCTCTTGAAATTTGAAATGTTTTGAAAAAAAAAATGCTTGCAGACTTTGTAGCACTGATAGATCAAAACAAAAAAGTGAAGCCATCAATGAATAAAATAAACACAATTTATCATTTGCTGCCATAAAAGGCTCAGAGAACATTGCCGGAGAGGGGAGAGGCAGCTTCTAAGAGCCAGACAATCAGGGGACTTGCTGTGAGCTTGTGTCTCCTGGTGACATCAGAAGTTAAATCCATAAAGTCTCCTGAATATGGTTGTCCAAACATGAGCTTAACAAGGGTGATAAAAGTGGACATCACCGCTAAACTGGACAGGGAAAACCTTCGAGGCCTCAAAGCTACACAAGAACTATCAGCAACATGAAGAAAGATGGGAATGAAAGAGATGGTCTAACCTAGAGAAAAGTACACCAATATGTTATCCAGTGCCAAATAGTCATCCCTAAAAACAAATGTACAAGTAACATGATATGGACTGAGCAGGTCATATTTAAGAATATAGATGTATATATATATCTAGGCACATTCAATAATAATTAATGAAAAAGAAGACCATGAGTTTGAAAGATAGTAAGGAAAGGTAGGGAAGGACAGATCATTGTAATCGTATTATAATTTCAATAATAATAAAAAATATTAAATATACTAAAAATACAATTTTATCAGAACAAGCACTGAGCTTGTTGAGAAAAATGTAAGCACATGAAAAGCTGTGAGACTGATTCAAGTGACATAAAACTAACCGAGGGAATAAGGGTTCACAGCAGTGATTTGTTGGCTAATGCTAGCTCCTGAATTCAGCTCCTACAAATACCTGTGGAGAACTGCAAAGCTCCTCCTCCGCTGGAGCTCCTCCTCTGCCGGAGCTCCTCCTCTGCTGGAGCTACTCCTCTGCTGGAGATCCTCTTCCGCTGGAGCTCCTGGTTTCTTCAGCAAGTGGTGTGTGGGGACAGCAATTGGGATTTCCCAATGTTCTCAGGCAACTTTCATTTTGCTTTGTATCTAGAATATACAACATACATATTATTTTGGTGTTTGTCTTTTTGAGTTAGAATCACAGTTAGCAGTGATTATAATTAAATTTTGAGGACGTTGAAGTGATTCATAATTTTTCAGCTAGGGTTCCATACCCCTAACCTTGGAGCTACTGAAGGTGAGCCCTGCTTCTCAGATTTCCCATGCATCCCGGTCATCTGAGAATCTGAATTCCAACTCTAGTTGAGGAAATACAAAAAGAAGTTTTTTTTTCTGAATTTCAAACATTTCTCCCAGTGGCTCCTGTACCATCTAATAATCAAGCTAGTAAGAGTGCATATGAAATTACAAAGAACTAAAATTATATCCAGTTTAAAGAACTGAGTGCCCTATCTTAAGGCAAAAAAAAGGGGGTAATACCTCAGAAATACCCATTATATTAGAAAATGCTTTTCTTAGGAAACACATTATGCTTTTTTGAGGAAAGTTAGCTTTGTTAACTTAAATAAGATCTCACTAAATGAAAAACATATGCTCTCAAGTGAAGATACCAATTGAGCTGGTCTCCCTGCTGTGAAATTCTGATATGAATCATTTCAAAGATAAATGACTTTATTAAAACTGGACATTTCTATTAAAACACAAAACAGAGTTTAAAACTAAATGTATAAATCAAAAAGTGAATGTCTGGTGGGTATAAGTAGAAGTTATGGAGGAGCCAGTTCCAACACTGCCAAGAAATCTGCTCTAACTAGCCTGGAAGCTGAAGTGCTTCCTCCATCAGGCTGTTTGTCCCCATTGAACCAAGTTTTTATACAGGTTGTAGTTGGGTCCAAAGAACACTTTGCTTCTTTCTCCACAGTTTCCGGAAATAATGTAAAATATCATCTCTTGTTTTCCAAATCCCCATCCTAGAAAGAATGAAATATTTCCTTATTTATCAAGGACAATTCCAAATTGTCAACTTCTCAAGATTCCATTTGGTTGACATCATTTTTTTTCCTACCTGTCTCCCACAATGACTTTGTTTGACCTTACATGGCTAGCCTCTTTCTCCATGCCCTGTGCAGCATCCCTCCATACAGCAAGCAAGAAGGCTGGAGTATGTCTGTTTTGCAATCAGCCAGGTCTTGTTAGAAACTGTTTTCTACTTTCCAACAACTGTGTGATATAAACATAGATACCAGTGCATTTTGAATTGAGTAAGTTTCCTTACATTTTAGGCACTTAAGTTATTTAGAGAGAACCTATTAATGTGTATGCCATAGAGCTTGGAGGAAAACTTGCTGGACTTGGTTCTCTCCCTTCACCATGCACATCCTAGGTAATGAACTTGAGTTATCAGTGTTGACAACTGACTGAGCTGTCTAACCTGTCCATATTACTGAATTTTGTAGGTTATAGTTTACTCACCTATAAAACTGGGGAGATGGTTTCAAACATGTGTTAGTTTGTATTCTTAATTTAATCATGTGTGCAGAGTAATACGTCATAGATTCAGTTCATAGCCTTAGACCCAGTCAAATTTTCCAGGATTTTAGAAGGCAGTGATACATGGGTTGGACAGTGAAGAGCCACAGCATTTGAGATTTCAACTAAGGTAGATCAGAGAAAACGTCTGGCTAGACATACCAGGAAATAAGACAAAGGCAATATAAAATATTCAATTGGTTAGTGTAAAGTCACAAAGTCCTTTTCTTAGGTTGTTTCTGATAGATTAATCAAGTTGTATTTCACTTATGCACTAAGCTAGGTTTTGGTTTGCTTTTGTCAAAGCACACAGCGCTGGGATCATCTCACATTTAGTGGCCATCCAGATAGTTATTTCATCACCATTCAGTCATTCAGTGCTTCTGCTTTACCTAAAAAAAAAAAAAAAAAAAAAAATGGCCCTGTGTTGTAACTGTCTCTGGCTCTCTTTATTGGTCTGTTTACGTCTTTAATACAAGGACTTGTGCTTGTCTTTCTTTTTTTCTTGGTCCCTGGCATGGTATTTCTCACACCATAGATGTGTAATGCATAATTAACAAATCCATGCATGGCTAGAATGGCTGACTGAGAGAATGGAGGAAAACATATCAGTTATCGTCAATGAAGGATGATGTCATAGAGAGTTATTCTCTGTATTGTAAGTGTCCTAACCGATGGAGGAAAAGATGGGCACAGAGAAACTGTCTTTGTTTCCAAGGGGAAGACTAGGATCTCAATAGAGCCAATGTTTCTTAAGAAGATTTCACCCAAAAGAGAAGCCTGTGACAAGGGAAGACACTCGGGCCAGAAAGCATACATAATTTTTTTTTCTGCATAGTGAATATTTATTTTCTAAAACTATATGAAAAATTCAGTTCAAGACCGGGTTTTTTTTGTAGCCTTGGAGCCTGTCCTGGAACTAGCTTCTGTAGATTAGGCTGGCCTCGATCTCACAGAAATCTACCTGACTCTGCCTCCCAAGTGCTGGGATTAAAGGCATGTGCCACCACTGCCAGGCAAAATGTTTTTATCCTCTAAAGAAGCACATATGGTTGTCATTCTTCTTGAAGATGAAAGTATTATTGAGGTGCAGCCTCATCAATTGAAGTGCAAATAAAAGAAATAACTGCTAAGATGTCCCCTACTTTCTTGGTATAAAACTGTGTGTGTGTGTGTGTGTGTGTGTGTGTGTGTGTGTGTGTGTGTGTAAAACCAAAGGAGATAAGGTGTTCATTTTCCCTTTTGCCTTTTAATATAATAATCATCTCTTGGGACTACAGTAGAAATTAATAAAGATCTTTTGGCTAAAATTAGAAGGATCTATTTGCTTTGACAAGTTTTAACTGTTTATAGTGTCGGATTATTTTCAAAATATTACAGACTTGGAAAAAGGGTAGAATTAGTTTTGAGTAAAATTATGGCTTGTCTGCAGATAACACAATCAACCTTTCAAATGCAAGCACCTCTTTCCAAGTGTAGTTGTTAGGAAATGAAAGCTTTATTCATATGCTAAATAAAAAATTGATGATAGGAATAGAATCTCTTTTAGATGAAGAAATAACAAAGAATTCAATTTTAGCATAATTTTCAAAGACATTTCCACCTGCAGGCACTACCTGACTGTTGAATGGTTGATTGGCTGGCCTTGATTAAGCTGACAGCTCACGAAAGTGGGGAATTGAAGTTCATGGACAACTAATATCATGATTGAGTGGTGTCTGGTCTCTTTGAGGATGGAAAATCGATAGTCTATTAGATTCATCAGGGGAGCAGGAGGAACAGAAAGCGTGCCTAGTGTGCCTTCATCATGGGGCTTCACTAATTAAGCACCGCCTTCCGATGGAAGAATTGAACCGGTAATGAGATTCAGACTTGGAGTAAATGAAGCAACTTTACCATAAGGCATACTGACAGACAATTAAACCTCTTTATCAACGCAGCTTTCATCCAGAAATAAAATCTCATATGGCAGCTGTAAAATAAATGCAGGCCTAGGAAGCACTATAAATCGCTTCCTCAGCTCACAGTTGGGCTTATAACTCCGGCATTGTTTTGACATTTGGGTTTATTTGCATCAGAACTTAGTCATCCTGAGGCTGGTTTCAGTTTCATTTTTCCACAGAGAAGGTTCTGGTGTGTCATATTCATTGAAATGTTTCAAGAAAGCTTTTGATTTAAGCATAAAACTGATTAGAGACAAATAGCAATTTCCTCCAAAAAATATGGGACTGCAAAGAGGGGACATTCTAATGAGTAATAATTGCTGTCTGAATTTCAAAAACGTTCTTAATTTTTTTCAGAGTCGTTAATTTTATAGATATAGATTCTTTCTTGCCTTTTCAAATGTCAACTTTTTCTCTTATACGAAAGATTGAGCCAGAGTTCTCCCGTCTGAATTTTTTGCAACTGGGATTGGATTTATTTTAAACACACCAATGAGAAAATAGGGCATTATTGGCAATGGACTCACTGGTGAGTGGGTGGTTATTAAATGTGTTAAACATACCATCATAGTCTAGTGAAGCAGCCTAATGATATTTTACAACCAATTTATCTTTGAATAAAAGTCCTTTGGTCATGATGCAGTGTCGTGCTGGCTTAGGGGACAGCGCAGAACATGATAATGCCCATTAGAATCACACCTTGTACCTCCTCACCAAAGTTCACGTATGTGCATGTTTGTGTGAGTGTGCATACACCTATGTGTGAGTGTGCAGGCGCCTGTTCATAGATGCAAAAAGTTCATCTCTTCGCCATTATACTCTCGGACTTTTCCTTTAAGCTGAATGCAGGGCTCATGTCTTTCCATTTGGTTGGAAGCCAGCAGTACTCAGGGGCCTTCCTGACTTTACCCCGCATTAGAACTGACTGGGTTACAGGCATGAGCTAGAGGAGTAGCTTGTTACCTGATTGCTGGGATCCAAATTCTGGTTTAATAATTGAACAACAAGCTTTCTGAAGTATGGAGTCATCTTTCCAGGACCCTCATTTTTATTCTTTAGCAGTTTATACTTTATGTTTCTTTGTTACATTTATAGAACATACACCCTATATTTATTTATTTGTCAATGATACTAAACACTATATATTTTATGCAACAAGTTCAAAGTGTTTTTCTTTGGCCATTAATAACATTTACTAGTTTGTTGTTTGGGTAAAGATAAAAAAAAAATCTAACTTTTTACCCCATCATATACAGTAATATTTTATCTTTGTTTATATTTTCATAGTTAATATAATTTCACATTTATTAGACTTTTCATAGTGGCTTCTCATTTCTCCTTTCAGACTGAAAATCATTCTTCTTTAATCCCCTGCTGTTTCCTGGGTTCTTCTGCAGTCGTTTTGTTATTTGCCCTTCTGTCTCAGTTGGATGGCTTGGTTGTTTGATAGGGAATATCATGGAGATATTGCAAAACTTCAATAATGTTATAGTGCTATTTTCCCCAAATTTATCTTGCTCAACGCTTTTTACCAAATATTTACTTAATGCATTGATATAGGAAATATTTATACTATTATACAGATAAGTGAATTCTTCTATTTGTTTATTCAAAAATGATCTAGGAATTGTTGATACTTCACTGTTATATGTGCTTTGTGGTCTAGAGCATCTTGGAATATAGTTAGCCTGTAAGTATATTATATTTTTATAAAAATCACATGTAGTACACAATTGATGCAAGAGAAATTTAACTATCATTGAAACAATGAGAACTGCAATAAGCATTTGTTTGATGACTTGTTGGCACAGAAACTGAGGGTTGCTTTTCTCTAAGTCTGGTATAAAAAGGGCTTTTTGAAAGTGCTTGTGAGCAGCCTGGCCGATGAGCAGAATCTTAGTTAGGTGAAGGAGAAATAGATAGATGTTCGTGACCACAGAGGTATGTGTGAGTCATCAGAGTTGGGTCAGTAGTCTCTTTTGGCAGGACCATAGGGTGTAATGTGTCATGCTGAAGTGTTAAGATATCACTCTTCAGTCAGTGAGCAGCCAATGCAGATTTCTTCTGATGAGGTAGTTATGACTGGAATTCTTAAGCACAGAAAGGAAGAAGGACCATAAATTGTGCTCTCATATGGAAGGAAGCCAAGTGGAAAAGTACTAGTCATCAGTTTGGTCCAAAGTTCGGTACAAAGGCTACTGTATAAGAATAGGTGAAAATGTGTTTCTGCTAGCCGGGCAGTGGTGGCGCACGCCTTTAATCCCAGCACTTGGGAGGCAGAGGCAGGCGGATCTCTGTGAGTTCGAGACCAGCCTGGTCTACAAGAGCTAGTTCCAGGACAGGCTCCAAAAGCACAGAGAAACCCTGTCTCGAAAAACCAAAAAAAAAAAAAAAAGAAAAGAAAAAAGAAAAAAAATGTGTTTCTGCTAGCAGGGAAGAGCCAAGTGAAAAGGGAGCAAGAAAGAAGATAGGAAGTAAGATCCGACTGTGTAGTGTGCAAGAAGGGGAAAAGATTTGAGAGTTAGATCAAAAGTTTTCTAATTATCCTAGCTTGATCATTTTCAGCTAGGCAAGTATCATCACTTTCCTGAGGGGTCCAACTCTCTTTGACTCTTTTAATAGGTTCTCACTTTAAAATTGTATCTAATGCATCCTACCACCTTCACTATTACAACACACTAATAGAACTTTTAAAGACTAATGGCAGAATATGTTAGCAGCAGTGTCTTAGGTGGTTAGTTTTGCTGTGGTGAAGCACTGTGACCAAAAGCAGCCTGGAGAAGAAAGGATTTACTTAGCTAACACATCCTGAGTCAGAGTTCATTTAGAGAAGACCCGGCTTGAAGCCAGGGTCAAGCCAGACAGGAGCCTGGAGCAGGAGCTGATGAAGAGGCCATGGAAGAGTACTGCTTACTGGCTAGTTCGTCATGGCTCATGCCGTTTGCTTTATTATAGAGCTCAGGACCACTAATCCAGGGATAACACTGCCCACAATGGTCTGGATTCCCTTACATCAATCACTAACTAAGAAAATGCCTACAGCCCTATATTATGGTGACAAATTCTCAGTTGAGGTGCTCTCCTTTCAGTTGGTTGACTCTAGCTTCTGTCACGTTAACAGAAACACTAACTGACACACACAGTGTTGGCTTGAAGCCATTGTGTAAATAGTTATAGTTCTTGATAGAACCAGGTAATGTGGATGGGTAACGGCAGACACTAAGTGTTCAGGGGCGACCACAATTGACTGGTGGAGGCGTGTTCTCCAATACGACCACTATAAGGAGGTTTTTCCAGGGCTGGTGTTCTTATTTTACTTCCCACAACTGACATCTCCCATGTGCCGTGATGTGAGCAGCATCTCTTACGCTGATTAAAGTTTTTAGTTTTGCAAACATACAGCACTAGACATATTTATGTCAAAGTGTCCTATAAATTCAGAAAAAAAAAACAAATCCTATACTGTTGAACGCTGAATATTTCAAATAAATGTGTTGAATTTTTTTCATTAACTTTTTTTTTCTTTTATTTAACCTGTAGAATTATCTGGTCTATTTAGACAGTAAGAAATAAAATGAATTAATTATGTAATCTAAAGATAAGTGCATTCTAATAATTTTTAAAAAATTATCACTATATTTTGTGATGACATTTCTCTCTGAGGGAACTTAAAAAAAAATAATGACCTATAAGTTCCCAGATTACTGTTTTTCTTGCACTAATGGCTTCCTGCTGACTGGACATTACGTGCTGTACTCCACTTCCAGGACTGGGCTGAAGCATCTTTAAAAGTCACTATTGCATGCTACCAAGTGTCCATTATAATTTTCAAGAGAGGCTTTTTCAATTCTTAAGTCTAAATTAAGAGGATCCTGCCTCTTATTTATCAGTGTACTGTTTCATTTATCTGCGCAATGCTTATAAACATTTTATTTAACTTTAAGATTCTTTCTTCCTTTAATGACATGCTTTTTTCCTATCTGACCTCATGACTCCATAAAGAAATTCAATATGAAAAATATGCTTTCAGCTTTCCATATTTTGCTTCAATTGAACTTTTCCCAGAAAGGAAAAGCACTGACTGGACTGGACTGCAGCTCTTTGGGATGTTTTATGCTGAGGATAGAAGTGAGGAAATGTGAGTTATCTGAGGATTCTACCAGGCTTTATCTTTAGGGTTCCTCCTAAAAAAAAAAAATACTAAGAAATTTAAACTTGGAGTCAAGGTGTGGTGATGTTGTAGAATCTGTATCTAAAGCAAAGTTAAACAGAACCTGTCCACAAATTCTTACACTGTGTCTGACTTGGTCACTTAAACAGGCCCCCGTGTGAATGAAAGACATTAAAAACAACCGCACAAACTTAAATGCTGCCTTCATTGAATTCTGTTGGAAGTTGTACATTTTTCTTTCTTTCTTCTTCTTCCTCCTCTGTTTTTCTCTTCAGCATGGCATAACTTGATTGGTCATTTTCAGAAGTGAACGTTCTCCCAGCGTGTGCTTCTCTACCTTGTTAAGGCTTGACACTACCAATGTGCACGTGTGTGGCTTCTCCTCAGTGGACAGTTCCCTGATTTGTCGTTCTTTAGTTCTGCCTCCTCTGGGGCTGTACTACATTTCCTTGTAGGTATGGGCTTGCCTCTCCACTTCTCTACCTTCCAAATGAGCTATTCTGCTTGCTTGCTTGCACTGTGGCTGTATCTGAAATTTATTTTTATCTAGCTGTTTTAAATGGATTATTACTTGCTTTTCTTTGTATTTTTCAGGTAAGATTAGATATTATTACTGTTGTTGCTAGGATTTAGTATTCAGAAAATCTGGAGCTAATAAGATAGATAATTGTGTTCTTTATTAATTGATTGTGTAATATTTTGGGAATTTAAATATATGGTAAATAATTAATGCCCATTATCAAAAGTCAGCTATCCTGACACTAACCATAAAGGTGGTTCTAGCATCTGCAGGCATTCCTTCTCATCCATACGGATTGGATACAGGAACTACAGGGCCACCTAATTCTCAGATGCCTTAGTTCTTATGTAAAGTTCTGCAAAACCCATTGGCATCCCTCTGAATACTATAGGCCATCTTGAGATTGGACATATGGTGAAAACACAGTGTAAATACTCAGTGTACTGTATTGTTTCAGAAACAAGACAGAAAATATCTATTCATTTAGTTAACTCTTTAATTAAAAATTATGATATATTTTGATCATATTATTTTCCCTCCTTCAACTTCTCCCAGATTCTCCTCACCTGATTTCATATTTTTCCTTTCTGTCAACCTACCTGCAAACAGAAACAAAAAGTAAAAGACAAAACTAACATCAACAAAACAAAATCCATTATGACAAAACATCTCTATCTTTTATTGGTGGTGTTTCTACAGGCCTAGAATGTAAGGACCTGAGGAGCAGCTCTTGTGACTACTCACAAAGTATTCCAGAACCTGAGCGATAAACAAAAACGAGGGCTAAAGAATGTCTTCAATGGAGACAGCCAGCATGTGGGATTCTTCCTGAGAAACTGTTTCCCAAAATTATGTCTAAATTTTCTAGATAAATGTCTCAATTTTTCAATATATTTTGATTATGTAAACATAGACCCTTAGAACAATTTATTTAAATCCAGGAATATTTGGGATAAAGCAAAGACCAGCTGAACAAATTCAAAGTACTAAGTAAGAAGTTGTCCCTGAGACAACCCTTGTATGTGTTTTGGCAAACAGTTACCGCTGCTTTTTCAATGTCACCTTCAGAAACACCAAGGCGACCGTTGAGAAATATCTGTCAGTCATTTTGCACACACTAGAGTACCACCCAACCCTAAGGACTTTGTACTTAGTGAACAGAGATGTTTTAAGTTAACACTTCTTAAAAGATATTTTCAAGAGTTGAGGATTTGCAATATTTTGACTTCACATTTTGCTAACTCGTCATGCAGTTCAAGGGCGAAGCTTCAGTTGCTAGTCCGCAGTGCAGTGACGAGTCACGGCTTGTCTGGGCCTGGACTGTAGGGAGTTCTAGGATACAGGAAGCCCAGCCTCCAGGCAAACCAAGGTCCCTTCTACTTCAGTCCTTCACACAGAAGAGCACAGCTCTCTCCATATTTTACTGTTACTGCGGACGGACTAGATTGCCGGATCTGTGAATACTCCCTCTTCTCTGGTCTTACGTGTTAGTGATTATTTCACATGCTTCAAGACCATAGCGAAATGAAAAACGAGTACAAAAGTTTGTTAATCCCAGATGCATCGCAGTGAAACATTTGCTAAATAAACAAGTGTTAAAGAGAAACACGAAGGCACTACATGCAGTCTTAGTGTGCTATTTTTGTTAAGCTAAAGTTATAAAATTTACTTTTAATAAATGTGTATAATGCAGGAAATATTCAAAGGAGCAAGAAACACAAAAGACAAGACTAATAATCATATGGGCTGTGGGAAGGAACGAGCTGTCGCATGTAGGTTATGAGTAAGTTTCTGCCTCCGTCTGAATACAGGGCCTGATTGCTCTTTTATTATTAAAAATTCACCGGTAAATATGCATTGAAGGAAATAAATTTAGTTCCTTTTCTCTATCAGCATATCTCCATATCTACAAATTAAAAATAAAACCTCATTCTGTTGTAGTGTATTGTGAAGATAAGAAGTAATTCACAAGGCAGAATTAGAGACCTGTGATTATAACCATCGAAATGACTACAAGAAGATTCGCTATTATTATTGTTATTACTCTGAGCTGATCACTCAATTTTTACTTCTTCGTTTTGAGTCAGTGCCATTTCAGTGATATTTGCTAATACCACTCTATTCTCCTCGGCGTTCAATAGATCCATGACACAGATTAACTGCTCAGGTTGGACACAGAATGTACTCTATATCTTCAGTTGTATTGAAAAGTCATTTTAAAATGTCACTCATTACTTTCACTTCTCCGTGAAAATAATGGATTTGAACAGTAGAAGAACAGAAGAAATTGATTTAGGGATCCTGATTTATGAGCCAATATCATCACCTTTTAAAAGGTGTGATAGGATAAAATGTGAGTATAATTTATTTTTCTGATATGGTTGTTATTCATTAATCTTGGATTAATTAAGAAAGTGCTCAGTGCATAGTAGGCACTTAGTGTGTAGAAGCCAGTGAATAAACTAATTTATGTATTTGGATTTGACCTATAAGGGATCTTTATAAGTTGATTCAAAGCACAACCTTTATGTTAATCAGGAACAGTCGTGCACGTGCTAAAATGTCTGTATATAAACACCTACACTCACATGCCCAAAGTACCCTGCCAATTTTTATGTTCTTATTTTCAAAACTATTACCATAAAAAAGGGTTAGTAAAGAAAAGATTAATAAAGTACTCAAAACCAGGGCTCTGCACATGTTACACTTTAATGCTTGCCTCTCCTTCTCTTTATCGTGAGTGAGGATTTGACATTTTTCTAGTCCTGAAGGCATATTCCTTAAGAGTGTTTACCCATCAAAAACACGAGCTCTCCAAAAAATCTCATTTGAACACACCAGTACATTCAGATACTAATTTCATGCATTTTTCAAAGCTGATCTTCAGAGAACTGAACAACAGCCTAGGGTGGTTTTGAGCTCTCAGTGTTTCTGGGAAAGAGCGGTCAAATGAAAGCAGTTCAAAAATAAAGGGAAGTCTTATTTCCAAAGTGAGGCAAACTTCAGAGACACATTCGCTATTCAACTCTGATATATTCTGTTCTTGTGTTAGGGGACATGGTGCTAAAGAATGACCTAAGACTTTGTGGAACTAGTCTTTTCTCCTCGTTCTTCCAGTCCCTTAGCCATAATCAGCTTAAGCCCCTTGTGTCTCAAGAACTTTTCAAACATTTCTTGGTGGAGCATTGATGGTTGCTCCCAGTGTGGTAGTAAGAACTAAAAAGCTTGACTTCTTCCTTGCTGTTTAGTTCCAGTGAGCTCCCCAGTCCCCTAGTATCAGTGCCCTGGCTTGACTGTTTATTAGTTATATAGATTCGATGTACTCAGGCAATTTCTCTGACTCTATTTATTAATTGTTAAAAATGGGAACGGAAATAGCACTTCCATCAAGGACATCTTATAGTGACTTAAAATTTCTTGTATAAGATTTAGGAAGTGCCACTATTTAATTGCAGTGTTTTAAAATATATTTTCTGATATGTCAGTTCACCCTGAATGAAAATAAGAACTACCGGCTATTTGAAAGTGTAAGTCCTTTGTATAGCCAAACTAAAGATCTCTACAAACAGAAATTTTTAACATTAGCACCAAAGGAACTTTAGTACAACACACCAATAGTATGAATTATTGTAATTAATATTCTTTTAAAAATTAATAGATATTATCGATTCTAACTTTACCTTCCTCTTCAACATTTTTAATATGTCACAAGGTTAGCTAGAAATGTCCGTACATGTTGAGTGAATCCCCGTATGGAATATAGACTTCTATACCCTATTTCTTTAGCTTGAAGTTCTGATTTTTCAGTCTTGTGGTGTATACATAGGCTCCAGTCCTCATGCCATTTGATCTCACCTGCTTCTATCTCTTCATCAGGTGAAGTGCAGAGTCTTGGAAGTAGTCAGGCAGTATACAGTTTGTAGGAACAAACGTATTATAAGTTTAAGGAGAATGATTTATGTAATTCATTAAAATGTTGATGTATTAATATCTTATTTTAAGTAGATTGAAGTTGTAAAAATGACTTCTTCTATCATTTTGAATAATTCATAGTTTTAAATGGCATGTAAACAACTTCAAAACTCCACAGCTTTAAACATTTTAAAGTATATGCTTTATCAGTTCATATGATATCTGTTATTCAGTGAGAATTTAAGTTTCCACTAAACCAAATCAAAAAATAAAATAATAATAAAAATTAATCTGTCAAAAACAACAACTACAAAATTTCTCCTTTCCTCTCAGATCTCTTTGCTCTTAAGTCACAAGTTTGGGATCTTAACAACAGATTCTAGCTATGTTTGTGTCTTAGCAGTATTCTATTGCTGTGAAGAGATACCATGATCACAGCAACTGGTATAAAGCAAACACATTGAACTGGGACTGCTTACACTTTCAGCGGTTTAGTTCATTGTGAATGTGGAAAACATGGTGGCACACAGGCACATGTGGTTGGTGCTAGAGTAGTAGAGTTTTACATCCAGATACACAGACAACAGGAAGAAAGAGACTCTGGGCTTAGTGTGGATGTTTGAAACCTCCAAGTCCACTCCTAGTGACATATTCACTCCAATGAGGAAAGTCCCTAGTCTGAACCCCTTTAAATAGTACCTCTCCCTGGTGACCAAACATTCGAATCTGTGAGTCCTTGGGAACCAGTTTCATTCAAACATGACCACAGTTGGCCATGCCCCATTAAAGTTATATTACTTGCATATACTAGAACATTGTAAGACTTTTTGTACTTTTTAATTTATTCTTTTTTAATTTCATTTTACATTCTATCCATAGTACCGTCACCTCCTGCCTCCTCCTCCCTCCCCCACCTCTTCCCTGAGCCCATCCCCTGGCCACTTCTCCCAAGGGTAAGGGCTCCCATGGGAAGTTCCCAAAGTCTGGCACATTAAGCTGGGGCAGTACCAAGTCTCTCCCTACTGCATTGAGGCTGTACATGTGATCCCACTGTTGGCAGAGGCTGCTTGTTTGTTTCCAGGCCACCCTGACCCTAAATAATCACACAGAAACTGTTAATTACAAACTGTTTGGCCAATAGCTTAAGCATGTTTCTAGCTGATTCTTACATCTTAAATTAATCCATTCCTATTATTTTATATTTTACTACGTGGCTCATGGTTTATCAGTAAGGTTCCCGGGTATCTCCCTCAGCAGCTACATGGCATCTCCCTGACTCCACCTATTCTCTCTCTCTCTCTCTATCTCTATCTCCTCCAGCATGACTATATTCTGTTATGCCATTGGCCAAAAACAGCTTCTTTATAAACCAATAGCAATAACACATATTAACAGCATACAGAGGGAAATGCCACATCATCTCGCCATAGGGAATGAGCTAGTTCAGACACTAGGGATAAATCCTGGTCCTACTGCC
Organism: Alexandromys fortis; assembly: GCF_014885135.2. Taxonomy (NCBI): domain Eukaryota; kingdom Metazoa; phylum Chordata; class Mammalia; order Rodentia; family Cricetidae; genus Alexandromys; species Alexandromys fortis. The sequence goes on from NW_026067923.1 coordinate 3,121,776, forward strand.
AGGTGCCTCACAAATAGTCTAAGCTTCACCCCTGTTTCCCACATATGGAGGGCCTAGGTCAGTCACACGGAGGCTCCACAGCTGTTGGTTCATGAGTTTCCACAAGCTTGGTTCAGCTTTCTCTGTAGATTTCTCCACTATGACCTTGACCTCTCTTGCTCATATATTCCCTCCTCCCTCTCTTCGATTTATTTCCTGGAGCTCTGCCAGGGCTGATGTTCAAAATATATAAAGAACTCAAGAAATTATTTATCAAAATATAAGATGATTTTAAAATTATCTGTCTGATAGATGTCCACAGAAAACACATCTTCCTTCTTACTGTGTGTTTTTGCCTTAACTCAATGGTTCCTAGCAAGGTCTTTTCTCAAAATAATAGGATTTTCCAAGACTCAATAATCTGAGTTTTCCTACTCCTTAGTCTCATAACTAACCCACAGAACAGTACACATCATAACTTTTTCTATCAAAAGCTGAATCTCAGAATTGTTTTCTTAAGGCTATGCATCCAATGAAGAATAGCGATTGTGCTAATACCTAGATCTCTGGGTCTGAGAAGGAATGTGCACACACGCTGGCTCCCAAAGAAATACTGACTACATGAACACCTATAATGGGCCTGTGACTCTCAGCACTTTTTGTAATATTAATTAAATTTTGTTTGTTGCACTTGAAAATTACAAATTAAAAGTCAGAAAAGAAATGTGACCGTAGCAATATACTGAAGTTGGCATTAGCTAAATGCAGCATAGCTTCTTGATAGTTCGATGACCTTGGCTGGTGATTCAGGCATTTGGAGCTTGTCAGTGAGAGGAATAAATGAGATGACTGTACTGTATAAGTTCAGCCAGTGAACCTTGGTTGTCATTATTGATATAAAGTAGGAAAATAACATTGTTTCTGGAGCACTGTGTGACTAGGTGCACCTTATGTGAACCACAGCAGCAGGACTCTAGATAATATTTGCCTTCTCTACATTACAAGTCATTTGCACCCATATGTCAGAATCCACACCAAGATATCAATGTGTGGAGAAAACTTTATCCTGGGTATATGACAAGAGTAAGTGTGGTAAGGGTCACTTGTGGACTGGCTACAGAGGAAGGAAGCTTAGGAATATTCATCTTACATATGATACAAACATAAGAATGTTCCAGGGATTGGAAGTGCTTTGTCCTGAAATTAGATATGCCAAACTTTGATACAGGCATGTTTAGAACCATAACAGTCTCTTAATCTTCTTTGATCAGCATGTGTCTCTTCTGGTCAGGGTAAATTTTAATTTGTGGTATTAGAACAGTGGCATTTGTTTATTTCCTGGCTCCATTTTTTAATACCTTGTTTCTTCTTTTCACTGGAAGCTTTTTAAAATGTGTTTATTTATTTTTGATAGATAACGTAACCATGGAAATCTGGATTTTGTTTTCAAATTTAATATGTGTCTGTTGTTTTGTTTCCTTTATTAGAGAAATAAGACCATTAATATTCGAATTTGCTGAAATACATATAGTAATTCCTGTCATTTTGGTCACTTTGCTGGTTTTATGGTGATTATTTTCTTTTTCTTTATTTTCCTTTTCTCTTTGGTATATTGCATGTGCTGTTATATGTGGGGGGAGGCATTGTGTGTAAGTACACACACACAGGTATATGTATGCAAGTAGATGCCTAAGGATGATGTTGAGATTCTTCCTTGCTTGCTCAGTTTCTACCTGACTCATTGAGGTTCAATCTCTCAGTTGAACCTAGAATTTACATGCATGTCTAGTCCAACTTGCTCTGGGTGCTCTCTCTGATTTCCAAGCACTGGAATGGTAGAACACCATACCTACAAAGTGTTTGCATGTGTTCTGGAGAACCAAACTGTGGTCAGCATGCTTGTGGCAAGCTCTTTTTCTAGAAAGCCAAACTGTGGTCAGCATGCTTGTGGCAAGCTCTTTTTCTGGAAAGCCAAACTGTGGTCAGCATGCTTGTGGCAAGCTCTTGTTTCAGTGAGATGTCACCTGGTGACTGAGCAGGTGTTCTACACTGACCCAGGGATGGTTGGATGAGGGTACCAGTGAGCAAAGTAGTTAAGACCTTTGCCTGTGACATAAGCAAAGTACTTTGCATATGTCCCATGAAGGTAAGGTTGGAACCCTGGTGAGAAGGGACTATATGGGCTCTATCTAGGGATGCAGCAGTTGCTTTGCATGGATCCTCACATGGTGGGGATCTTTTTGTTGTTCTTGTTTTTTATTGGTGAGTTTGGGCTGTGGAATTTCCTTGCTGTAGTTCAACACAAGAGCTTTGTGCATGGTAGATAAATGTTCCACCACTGAGCTCTATTCCAAGCACTGATTTTGGCCTTTAATATTAACTCAGGGCAAATGTAGAATTCAAATATTCTTAGATAATGGCAATTGAAATAGAGGGCATATGTGTCATATTTCAGTTAAATTTTATTTTAGCCCTAAATGACTTCCGTTTATCCTATCATTTTACTTCTTAGAAGAATTAATATATAAAGTATGTAAAATGATTTCTATTCCAGGGGGAAAGCATACACTGGCATTGGCATCGGATAATACAATAGCATAAGGCTTAATGGCTGTTCACATATATTATTTTATCTTATATTTATAACAATTATGAGACTGTGTTTATCAGATACATCTTTAGTCATCTAATGGATTAGCAAAGTAAACACAATGAAATCATTTTTCAAGGACATAGGTTCTTTTGATCTTTCAATGACAGATTGTAGCTTTGTATACTATTTTGTTCTCACCATTCCTTTCCTTTATTCTGAAATAGGCCTCTATTGAAACTTGGTTTAGTGGCTAAAAGAGGGTAAATTGCTTATTGGACAAGCATAAGGATGTGAATTTGTAACATGGTACCACCATAAGAAATCTGAATGTCACAGTTCACAGTTGTAATGCCAGAGTTTGGGAGGAACAGATGAAAATCTCAGGGACCACCTGCCAGCCAGTATAGCCACACTTCAAGTTTCAGATTCAGTGATGGAACCTTTCCCATGAACTGAGGTGAAGTGTGCAAGAGGAAGACACTCCATGCTGACCTATGTTCTCCACACGTGCAAGTATGGAGATGCATACACATACAAAACACACATGCACACTGAAAAGCTGATTCACAGAGAAGAATGAAATTTCAAACCACAATAGATCCTGGTTTCTTATGTCACTTATGACATTGCACACACAGCCTCACTAGTCTAAGTAAGTCCTTTATGTAATTGCACACACAAGCTCACTAGTATAAGTTAGTCTCTTATGTACTTGTACACACAGCCTCACTAGTATGAGTCCTTTATGACCTTGCACACACAGCCTCGCTAGTATAAGTTAGGCTTTTATAACATTACACACACATTCTCACTAGGATAAGTGAGTCCTTTATGTTCTTGCACACACAGCCTCACTAGGATAGGTGAGTCCTTTATGTACTTGCAACACACAGCCTCACTAGTATAAATGAGTACTTTATGTCATTACACCCACAACCTCACTAGTATAAGTGAGTCCTTTGTATACTTGCACACACAGCCTCACTAGTATAAGTGAGTCATTTATGTTCTTGCACACGCAGCCTCACTAGGATAGGTGAGTTGGTGCTTCAGGCTGCTGAAGAGAACTGTAGTGGATACCAAGCGATCAGCATCAGAAACACCTGTGACTGCATCCACACTGCATCCTAGTCTGGACCACCATATGGCAGGCTCTGAAACCTATGAAAAGATTTCGTTGATTTAAGCCAAGATTACATTGAAGTTGGATGACTTATATTTCATAGATTTATTTTTATATTGCCTGTTACTAGTATCCTCTAGTTGAAATCTTAACAGGCATTCAACTCCAATACTATACTTCAGAATCTGAACTAATTTGTCTCCAAAGAGAACAAAGAAGCACTATATATTGGTAATAAATTGACTTCATCAGGAATTTTCACTTTTTATCTGCTAAGGTAATGTCATGAGTACTTATTTTTGCTAATTTGTAATCCATCTTTATCACTTTTTAATTAATTCATTTATTTTTGAGACATGATCTCAAGTAGCCTCGGCTGCTGAAAGTCTCTATAGCCTGTGGTGACCTTGAGCTTTTTATCCTCTTCTTCCTCCTGAGCCTGTGATATAAGGCATGTGTTGAGCTTTATTCTGGTCTAGGAGCTGAATCTCCAAGACATTGGAAATGGTACACATGCTCTCTGCTATCCAAGCTGCTTCCCTTTCCCTTCACCTACTTTTAACCTTCATTTTACCTTTCTGTAATTTCACATTTAAGATATATTAATTGTTAAAATGGTGTAATTTAACCTAAAGAGGTTTTTTTTTTCTTTTTGAGAGATGATTCCTCTGTGTAACAATTCAAACCGTCCTGGAACTAGCTTTTGGAGACCAGACTGGCCTCGAACTCACAGAGATCCGCCCGCCTATGCCTTCCAAGTGCTGGAATTAAAGGCATGCACGACCACCGCCTAGCGAACAAATTTATTTTTAAAGAGGATGTGAGAAAACACTTCCTCTGAATTCTTACCACCCTAGTCCCCTTCTCTGTGGCATAGCACTGATTTGCATGCATTCTGCTCTTTGTTCTAGCTCAGGTGGCTATGCCTGCTTCAGTCATAGAACCCTCGGAAGCTTTCATTCCTCAATTATGCTTATAGCATCCTAATCCAAAATCCACTGGCTGTTTTCCAAACAGAATTAGGCTAGAGTTGAAAATACTCTTACGTTCAAACTTTATTCAATTTTTAAGATAGATAGATAGATAGATAGATAGATAGATAGATAGATAGATAGATTGTGAGTAGATAGGTAGAGAGATGATAGACAGACAGATTGATAGATGTTTAACTGTTTGTGTATGGAATGAGGTTATGGGTACATGTCTACAGGTTCCAACAGAGGGCAAAGATATTTGGTCTCCCTTGAGGTGGAGTTACGGGTGTTGATGTCAAACACAGGTTCTGGGATTTTAGCTTGAGTCCTCTGGAAGATTCTTGTAATTACAGAATCATCTCTTTAGTCCTAGAGTAGATACCAATAGGAGATAATGTTATAATATGGTTTCATTACTTTAATAACTAAGCACTGTTTTAATTCTTAAAGTACTTTTAATGCCTTCTTTGAGAATTCACATATGTATATAATGCAATTATAGAATATTCATCCCATTTACCCCAAGCATTTGTGTTTTCAATCATTATTCATTCATATGGATAGAAAAGAACATTTTAAAAGAAAACTCTTGGTCATTCTTAAACATTGTTCAGCATGGACATATGGGCTGAGCTGAGGAACTGGAAGAGGGCTTCTACTGCCTGCCCGAGTGTCTGAAAGGCCTAAGAAAGCCTGAGCATCTGTGGGAGATCCGGAACACAGGTGTCACCCACAAGTAGGATACACTAAAGCAGAGGGTTGCTAGCTTTGTCTTGTTCACTAAAGGTGGTGGAATGGCTTTTCTCTTTGCATCCCTGACTTGTGTAGAATGCACGCCCCTGTGTAAGCACTGCCTGCCATTCCTCTGATGATTTGACAAACATTCCTAGACTCTCTGTATTCTGCAGTAAAATTAATAAAAACCCAGAGATTGAAATTGGGATTTAGCCTGAAGATCAGAAAAGCAAAGCAGCCAGCCACTGGCTGTTACCTCGACCTCAGTCCAAAATGGTGATCCTGCCTCCAGGTATCTCAGAATGAGACTGTGAGCGAGAACTGTCTCCTCCCATCTTATATTCCTTCCTAGTGCTGGAATTAAAGGTGTGCACCATTACCACCAGTTTCTATGGCAACTAGTGTGGCTACTGGGAATAAAGGTGTATGTCACCATTGCCTGGTCTGTAAGGCTGATCAGTGCATCTGTTTATTTTCTGAACTTCTGGTGAGCTTTATGTATTAAAATACAAATGAAATATTTCTACAATATTCTTTACTATAATGCTTTTTAAAAGAGGTATCTGATAGTGTCTGGCCAGAGGACATAGAGGGAAAAAAAGTCATTAGGATATGTTTTCTATGCACACTAGAATATCCAATGACTCCTAAGATTTTTGTGAAGGTGAGAAATTATTATTTACTTCTGACTCAGTAGCCATCCCATATGTATTAATTGTATGTTTTGGTGTTGCTGCTGTGAAGAAATTTTTTGCTGTACAAATTATATAAAGATACAGCATGCATCATTAGGCGAAATGCATAGCACTTTATAATAACAAACAGCTGTTTTATTGGAGCATGTGTTTATTTTTGCATGCTCTTACCAATACTTTAGAGTGTTCTACTTATAAAAGTTTATTGTCAAACAATTTGCTTTGTTATGGTAACAGCAGCCATACACATCTTGTGTTTGCTGTGATTTTTGATCGCATCCATGAACACACTTAATGAGGGCTGAGATGTGGCGAGGCTGCATCAGTACACTTTCTAATGCCCACACAGAGATGACATCACAACAGTGCGGTTCTTATACTTCTCTCTGGTCATTAAGCCTGATTGCATTGCAAAAATAATGGGTGCCATTGCTGAAAACTTGGGATATTTAAGTGTAGAAGATGAGAGACCAAATATTTTCCTACCCACATCTCAGACATTCAGTTTATATATTCATAAGCAATACACCATGAAGAGATTGTTTTTCTCTTTTTAATCAATGCTTTGAGAATTTTTGTGCATTTTATTTTGATCGAATTCATGCTTCTACTTACTGTTGCCAGGCCCCTCACCCTTTCTTTCCACCCAACTTTATTTACTCCTTCTTAACCCATAAAGGATAGTTTGTGCTGTCCATATATTGCTGATGTGTGACCATCTGCTGGAGCCTTGTCAACCCACCAGAGGCTGCACTTTTAAAGAAACTGCTCTCCCTCCCAGTAGCTACAAGTTTCCAGTAGGTCCTTAGCTAAGCGTTGGACTTGAACCCACCTCCAATCTCCGTTGTAGGGTTTTTGTCAGGCTGAAGTTTGCACAGGACTTATGCATGTTATCTCAACTCCTCTGAGTTCATATGTAAGTGTAACTGCCCTTCTGTTTCTAAAAAGCTGTCTCTGTATACTGATCTACACATCTGGCTCTTACATCTCTCATTTGCTGTGTCTTTTGATTGTATCTGTCTTTCTGCCCTCTCTTCCACAATGACTCCTGAGCCTTAGAAGGAGAGGGTCTCCAGTTTAGTGCATTCTAGAGTCTATCAGTCTCTGCACATTGGCCCGCTGTAGTGTTCTGTATGTATCTCTATGAACTAAAAGTGTTTTTAATAAATGAACCTGAATATAATGCATTTTCTGCAATCTGTTTTTTTAATCCTCCTTTTTCTTATTAATAATAAGCCATGGACAACGTTTCTTGTAGAACACACATGTTTGCCCCATGCTTTAACCACCTTGGAATATGCTGGAGTTTTGGATTTACTATGGTTTATTTTCAAACCGCAGTTCCATTAAAAAAAATTGTGCAATCCCAATAAAATAGGCTTACTGTTCTTAGTTTGTATAAATCTTTGAAAGCTCTGTAATGTGTCTAATGATTCTGAGAACTTTAGTGAGAGTTCTGTGTTTCCTTCTGCTTGTTGCTGCTAGGAATTCTAAAGCAGATTCAGCTCCTGGGTCTATTCTCAGATGACTATAGGATTGTATATAATCTACTTAGAAACTGAATTCTAGGTCAGAGTAGTGAGATATTCTTGCCTAAGAGTGTTCTGGGAATATTTGACAGGGACTCACTCTAGACTTTTCTAGATCAGAAATCCCAGTCTGCACTCAGAAACACTGGTAAACAATAGTAGATGTTTGACCTGAAGCAATTCTTTCCTCAAATAATGTGTGTCTGCCTTATTTCCCTTTGACTACTCATAGTTCCCTGACTTAAAGGTGAGTTTCTGTAGAAGCAAAAAAAAAAAAAAAAACCCTCCTATTTATCTTCAGCTTCCCTAGCACTTTCTTCCACTAGTCCTAAACTCCCTATGATGTGTATTCAGTAGTTCTCTTATTGTTGTGATAAAAGCAGCTTCAGGGAGGAGTTGTTTTTTCTGCTGGACAGTTGAGGGTCCATCCTGCATGGCAGGAAATGCTGGTAGCAGGAGGGTGAAGCTGGTCTCAGTTTTATCTCAGTTGGGAAGCAGAGACTGATGAAGGACAATGCTCAGCTAGCTGGCTTTGTCCTTTCTGTTTGGAATTCCAGGCTATGGGGTGATGTCACCTATGCTTCGCTTTCTCCTCCCACCTCAAGTAACTTAATCCAGATAAATTTTCACAACTACAAACAGAGATTTGTTTCCATGGTGATTCCAAGTCGTATGAAGTTGACAATTAGGTTGAGACATCTTAATTGTAAAAATAGTAGCTTCATGCCTGAAATGTCACTATCTCTAGTTTGAACCCCACCATGTAATGTAAAGGTAAAGTATGAAAAGTATGGCTTCATGCCTGAACTATTACTACTCATGGTTTGAAAACCAGTAATCTAAGTGCTTGCTTTATAAACTGTCTATTAATATTAAAATAACCCTGACCACTAAACCCAACTCTCATGGAAGAACTGAGCCAGAAGCATCATGGGTAAGGGTGAGATTGCCCTGTGGGTTCTGTGAGATGATGAGAGGACAGAATGACAGACAGACATGGTACACAGCAACTATTGGCAAGCATGGCCATTACTCTTTCCATGTGCTTAGTTGTGTCTGTGTCACATTTGCAATTTCACTCTTGAAAACCTGTCTTCTGTGCTTTATTCACATGTCTGTGTGCATTTTATCTTAAAGCACGAGGAAACATATGATTTAAAGCAAGATATGCCATAGTAGTTCTTGCTGGTTTAGAGATTTGTTCTTTCTTTCAGAAGTGTGGAGGTTGGATTACGCACGAAAATTTAATTCATCGGTGGAATTTTACATTTAGAATATATAATTTTCTTTGGGTTCTCCTTCTTATTTAACTTCACTAAGAACCCGAATTATAGGCTCAATGTCCTTTATTTATGGCTAGAAACCAAATATGAGTGAGTACATCCCATGTTCCTCTTTTTGGGTCTGGCTTACCTCACTCAGGATAGTGTTTTCTATTTCCATCCATTTGCCTGCAAACTTCAAGAAGTCCTTGTTTTTTACTGCTGAGTAGTACTCTAATATGTATATAATCAATACTTTCTTCATCCATTCTTCAATTGAAGGGCATCTAGGTTGTTCCCAGGTTCTGGCTATTACAAACAATGCTGCTATGAACATAGTAGAGCATATACTTTTGTTGTATTATAAGGCCTCTCTTGGGTATATTCCCAAGAGTGGTTTTTGGGTCAAATTAGTATAAGTTAAACCATTAGATCCTAGATTCTAATTTGGAGCTACTAGACCTAAGTCTACACTGGTTGAGGTCTGTTCCTAAATACAGCATTGTAAGTTCAAAAATCCATGTAATTCTCAATATATCTGAATCCACATTTTTGGTATTAACAAGCTATGTTATTTTACTGATTTCAAATGAACTGTCGAGTCTGTAGCTTTCAATTCACTCCAATTTATGCACTGAAAATTACCTTGGTGCCAGAGACCTTCAAGTTCAGCTTGAATGATCCCTCTAGAGTCAACTGAGTCGCCTTGCATGTGCCCTACATTTGGTAAAACATCAAGAGTTCAGGCCAAACCCACATGCTCATTATTTCTGCTGCTTTGGCACAGTGACTAGTGACAGCATTGGAAAGAACAAAAGCAGTGAGTTCTGGACAAGAGCCACTTGACCCTTTCAACTCTACTTGACCTCCTCCCTGTCCACAGGTCCTAAGTGAAATGAATTTGCTCGAGAGTGCCATTGTTGGCAGCACCATTTTATTTTGAGATCACTGACAAGACACACTGCCAACCAGTGGAGTGACCTGTGCTTTGTGTGCGAGGACTGTGTGCCGGCGCACGGCGGCTCTGCCACACTGATCCACATTTGTATTCTAGACACGTTGGCAAGTGGACGAAATTAGCTAATGCACTCACACTGACTTGGGACATGAGTTTCAAATGGCCACAGAAAAGAATCCTAAGGTAGGCTGACAGCACAGGAAAAGAAAAAGAAATATTTTCTTCATAACAATAGAGTATAGTGTAGTTATGAAAATATCCACTCGAGATATTAAAACATCCAGTTCTTAAACATTGATTTCGTCATCAAATATAAACAAGTTATTTTTACCTTCAAATCCTTGTACCACTTAGAGTCTCACAATGAGAAGTATCTTTTTATCTTTTAAAGCATCCATCATTTTAAGTTACTTTAAGGATTTTATGGGGACAAAATCACAAGCTAGAATATAGCAAGCAGAACATATGTTCCCAGTCTCTGTAACTCTGTAGGGCTGAGCCTACACGAGCATATAAAGGGAGCGTGGAGTTCACTCTTCCTGCACTTGTCATTTCCTGCCTTACAGCCAGTAGACATTTCTGTCTCTCATTTTCACCCACACTTTCCTACATCTATTCTCTCACCCTACTTCCTATGTGCAAAAATCAGTCCCCTCTTCCAATAGGACAGGCGTCTGTGTCTGCCTCTTTGAAACCTTTGGACTGCCTGCAGGGTGCCTTGAGAGGGATGGGAGAGTCAAGGAAATACAACAAAGGACACAATTCCGGCAAACAAGTTTCCCAAGATACTCAGTGTCCATAAAAAGACTGCAAATTGTTTAATGCTATCGGCATCTAATAACTTTTCTTTCCTGTTTGGAGAAGTATTCCTTCCAAAGGGGAAAATATTTTTAATTTTTTTTCTTTTTTCTGTTGTTAGGGGAAAATATTTTTGCACTTAAAGTTGTAACCCATTTTAAAGACTTTTCGTTCTCCAAGAAGCTTCCTAACAACAGAATAAAAATAATGGATCCATGAATACGAATATGAATGACCTTGCCATGTCTTTTTTTGCTTTGACTGAAAGTCAGGTTATACCCTTGGTGAGCTGAAAACCCACCGGAAGCTGCTAGTCCTTTATTATCTTCTTCCCAGAGGGTGAGAGTCTTTTTTTCTATCTCTCTGATGACATTTTCAAAATAATTCTGGTTCCATAATAACCTCTTCAGAGAGAAGGAAAGAATGCAATTTATGCCATCCCCATGATCATCATGTAGCAAATTTGCCCTTTGGATTTGAAAAAGACATTGTGCTTAAAGCCAGAGCCCTGGACCAGGGGTGGACCAAAAGCAAATAACATTTTCACTGTGTTCCCCAACATGGAAAAGTATTCTTATGATTGATCACTTTTATACTTTGAAATAACAAAGACAATAGAGAGGCTTGCCATTTTTTAAAATCTATGTAACTAGGTATTTTTATAATGAGTGTCCAAAAAAACAGTTTAAGAAGTATGCTAATGTGTGTGTGCGTGTGTGTGTGTGTGTGTGTGTCTTATCCTTGCTCAAATGAGATAAGAAAGCATTTTTTTTAACAGTATGTGCCTTCACAGCAAGGGCCCCAATATGTTTTAGGCGGGCACTTTGTCAGTGACCTACACTGCACTTCTGCCCATGAAAGCTCTCACAGATGGTGAGCCTATATGAAATATGCACTGATATTTGGGCATGACTTGGACTCATCCAGAACAGCAATACCAAATGCCAGCAGCTGTGCTTTTAGGTAAAAGGCAAATAAAATGCTCATTGCTTAATTTAATGTAAATTTGCCTAACAGGAGGCTCTCTGGCACCTCTGCAACTCGGAATGATGGGAACTCAAAAAGCCACAATAGAGAGCTACGTGTTGCCAGGCATGGGGGAGGAAAAGCAGTCTCTGAAGACAGGCGAGCAATGGCTGCCTGGGCAGGAAGCACACTGAGATCAGTTAGTGAGGGCCTGCCATGGACAAATAGCTAAGGGTTTTCTGAGGAGTGAAAGATTTCTGCCTGAGAGTTAATTAAAGCTAAGGGTTTTGCCAAATGTATGATTTGTTTTTGTTTTGTTTTGTATTTTTATTACCTTGCTTTGGAAATTCTCTCTTGGCTTAAAAAACAGCTACCTTAACAATTTCCTTATTCTTACCTTGTTTTTATCATCTTATTTCACAGACTCATAAATATTCTTCTTCTTTTTTTCTTTTTTTCTTAAGGATGCATTGCTTAGCTGTAGTTTTCTCCTAAAATGGCTCTGACTGTGGATTCAGGCTGCGGTACAGAATCTCTTGCTCCCATGCCTCATGTGTAGGCAATCAGTACTAAGACCTCCTTGTCTGACCCAATCTATCTACAGAAGGCACACCAGCATTCCTATGAGAAGTACTGCTTCAGATATCAGGAGTGCGGTTTCTTAAGGCTCTCTGTAACAACCCATGACTCTCTTCAACCTTTAGAATGTTCTACTAACAGCCAATGTCATTCTGAGACTTTCTCACCTCGCTCAGTGCTTGCTTCATATCATCTCTCCTTTTCAAAACAGTGTGTACTTGAAAAACAACAAAACAGAAAACAGTGTTGAATTTGAAACCTTAATCTTAAATTACTGACATGGTGGTTTGAATAGGAATGACCCCTACAGACTGTTAGAATGTTTGGTCCTTAGGGAATGGCACTATTAGGAGGTGTGGCCTTGCTGGAGAAGCGAGTCACTGTGGAGATGGGCTTTGAGGTTTCAGAATCTCAAGCCACTTGACTTCCTGTTGCCTATCGGTTGAGATGTAGAAAATTCAGCTACCATGTCTGCCTGCCTACTGCCATGCTTCTTGGCATGATGATAATGGAATAAACCTTAAAACTGTAAGCCAGCCTCAATGAAATATTTTCTTTTATAAGCTTTGCCATGATCATGGTCTCTCTTTACAACAGTAAAACTATAGCTAAGACACTGTTCCTAAGGTGGGGTCTTTAGTGGGTAAAGAAACTTAAATGAGGTCCCAGGAGGGTCCTGGATCCAACAGGAAGGCATTGAAGAGAAAGTAGGAAAAATAAGCTCTTTCTCTCTCTCTTTTCCCTTCCCTCCCTCTGTCCCTCTCCCCCACCTCCGTGTGTGTGTGTATGTGTGTGTGTGTGTGTTGTGTGTGTGTGAGCACGTGATAATGTGATCATTGACAATCTAGAGAGACAGACTCTCCAAAGAAGCAAAATGCTGAGCAACTTCATCATAGGCATTGCAGTCTTGGAACTATGAGGTAATAAATATCTGTTACCAAAGCCTTAGGCTGATGACATGTGACATAGATCCAACTGCCATCTACTGCAACTAGTGTTATCACTGATGCTCTATTCATAGACATTACTTGATGAACACAGACAAATTGACCAATAATTCATTTAAAATTTACTGGAGACATGCTCACTGATTAACACTTGGTGCTCTTCTAGTGGGCATGCATTTGGTTTTTATCACCTGCCTTGGGTGACTCGTAACTGCCTATTACTCTAGCTTCTGGGACACCACACAAGTGTGTATGCATGAGTGTACTCATGCATACACACATACAGATAAAATAAAATACGCATTTTTAATTTATATTTATTTTTATTTGTAAATATTACATAGTGATAAGCTGTAAAGCCATATACATACTAACAACAAAACCGGACTCAGCAGGTTATATTTATATTTGTGCATACATGTATATAACAATTAAAAAAGAAAAAAAAAGGCTATCAACAAGAGTGTTAGAGGGGTGTAGAAAGGATTCAAGGGATGGGAGCTGGGAGGGGTGGAAAGAAAGGGAGTAGGGTAAGAACTTCAGTTCTACATCAGTTAAAAACATATGAAAGAAAGAAAAATTCAAACAAAAATATTTTTCTTGAGCACACATTTTCAGCAAGGCCTGATATTTGGCAACAGGAATACATTAGCATTTGTCAATAAAACTACAAGAGTGTCTCTTGCTCTGTGGATTAGTCCTGTGTATGATGTGGAGAGCTACAGAAATGAAATAAATACATCATATTCTCTCTCTCTCTCTCTCTCTCTCTCTCTCTCTCTCTCTCTCTCTCTCTCTCTCTCTCTCTGTGTGTGTGTATGTGTGTGTCTGTGTGTGTGTGAGAGAGAGAGAATACTAACTAACTATGGTTGTGCTAACTTCTAACTTGTAGAAACACAAGTTCTCAGAGGAAATATAAATCCAACTGAAGTTTGCTCAGGATCTGACCACATAGAAGTAGAAGGACGAATTAGGAAGGAGTTCAGGAAAGTTTAGGAATGGACAAGACTGAGAGGTGGGGAATACTAAATGCCGCAGACCAACCTTGAGAAGAATCTAGTGAGATGCACACTTAGTTTATAATGTTACAGAGGGTGTGGGGAGGTGGCTTGCTGGTTCCCCAGGATGCATGTAAAATTGATTACAGAAGCATGTGTCTGTAATCCCAGTTCCCCTAGAGTAAGATGGGAGATAGTCATAGGGGAACCCTGGAAGCACATGATCCAGTTCCAAGAAAAAGCATGAGAGTTCAAAGTCTCTTACTCTGAAGCCTGATCTCATACTCCTGTATCATGCTACACACAGAGCCCTGAGCGTTTTTCTTCGTAAGTTACATCCAAACTTCTCCTTCCCTGAATTGATCATGTAGATTCTATTTATTTCTTAGCATGTTTACATGTTAAAAGGATGAAGGCTACAGAGCTAGATTCTGTTTATTCTCATATTTCTCTGTGTATAGTAGCCTTATCACGCTGTTGGATTTGTGAGTTTAGTAAGAGAACTGTGAAAGAAAACAGACTATCCAAACTGACAGATGTGGGTGATAGACTAAAAGTAATATGGTTTCTAAGTGTTGAGCAAAGTTGCAGGTATGTATACACCAAGGGCTTAGTGGTTGTGAATTGTATTTTTTGGTCCACTCCTTTCAGCCCAGCACAATGTAGACAGTAATATAAATAAATATTATTGGACTTAATTCCTTATATGCTATAAGTGATGACATGTTTTTCATCAGCTAATTGTTATCCTAATTGCTAATATGATTTGGGAGTCGACTACACTACACAATAAAGTCTTGCTTTGCCTTGGGACTGTGAAAAGAAGATAAGAGGCTCCAAACCTGTGCAAATGCCACACTGAAAAGCTAGACCCCTGAAAACAGTGAGCTCCTGAGGACAGTGGTGTGATTTCTCTAAGCCTCTGTATTGTTCCTAATCTAGCGCCAGCCATGGTATTTACTCAATGCTTATGAAAACAAAATAAATAAAGTTGATGTTGATGAGGAGGAGATTTCTTGGTCTCCAAAGACTTTAGAAGTTTTCTATCTAAAATTACAAAATGCCATGTGCATCCGCACTGAATTCTAGCTTCTTAACTACTACTCTAAAGTGGTTGTGTGTTGCATTTACTTATAGGAGGCTTGTAGACATACTCAAACGGTATTTAAACAATATTGGGACAAGATGATATTAGGATTTATGTTTGACACAGGAAGAAAAATAGTTCCTGTATAGAAGCCAAAGAATAATAATTTTTTTTACCATCATGACACATCAAACTTAGCATTTTGCAGCTCTGTCTGAAATATATTATGTAAATAATTCAACTAAGCCCAAATATATAAAAAGTTAATGAGCTCAAATACATTTAAAAGACTATGAAATTGTCCATTCTTTCATTTTTAAAGCTTGACAAATATCTATTGTTTTTGGTTTTATTTACACATTTAAAAGCATAGTGATTGAAAAACCACTTAACTCTACCCTTCTCTTCTAGAAAACTTCCTTACCACAGTACTGGTTCTTTGGACAAGGTAACATGGACACCTCTGCCTTTGTATAAAGGGCAGGGATCAGAAATGAGGTCATCTGCCCCTTTGTCTGTAGTTTTATCATTCTCGAGCATGCCAATATCACTCCTTCTCAGCATCCCTAGTGTTCCATATATGCCTCTTCACAGCTCAGGTTCAGGACCACAGCTCAAAAGAAAGCACAGACTGAGGATGCTCAGTAGAGTCGGCTATGAGAACAAACAGTGGTTGTATACACCCACTTAAACTTTCATTAGACATGATGAGTTGATAGCATTTGAAAGGTCCATCTAGAAACTGAGGTAATACATGGAAAAATATATTTCAGGCCTTTCAAACACACTTGTTTCTAAGAATGTGGCAGTTAAACGGAAGGAGACAAGCTGGGCATGGTGACTCAAGCCTGCAATTCTGGAAGCAACGAGACTAGGACAAAGGACTGGGGATCGTAGTAAGAACTGACAGAAACACAAATGAGAAATGAAAGCGAAAAGGGTGCACTATGTGGTCAGAATGTGATGCGGAGGTGGTGTGAACTCTAAGAAGCTAGAGTGCATCTTGTGTTAGTTATTCCCCAACTTCTGGTTCTAGTTGACTTTTTTCTAGGTTTTGTTGTCTCATCTCAGAGCATAGAGACCATCCTGCCATTATATTTGTCGGATGAATGAATGAATGAATGAATGCTAGCTGACCATTGCTACCAAGCCTAGTAATGTTTTAATAAGGAATTGAAATATAAGCTTAGTTTAAAATACTATGAAATTTTTTATTCACTTCAATAAGAAGTCTGTTTTGACAAATAGATCTACAGATTAAGTTTGGCCTGTGTGCCAGCTACTCTCTATTCATTTATATACATTTTGTCCAATAGACAATGAATATCTAATAATTCTTAGATATTCTAATAACTTAATATTTACTTTCAGATACTCTCTTTTTTTAAAAAAAAAAGAAAAACTCAAACTGTTTTATTGAAAATCAATATAATCTATATAAAATATCTGAAATATTTATTAAAAATCTTAGAACTAAGTTTAGTAAGGTTATAGCCTACAGTGTCAGTATATAAACATCATATTAGTATATTTTATTTTTTTAATTAATTAATTTATTTATTAAAGATTTCTGTTTCAGATACTCTCTGGCTAGAGTTATAAAAAATAGTAAAACAATAGCAGAAACAATAATGCGTGGGATAGGTAGGAATTACACTGAGCATTTGTGTCTCATTCTCACTCTGCCCTTATAAAAATCTTGTAGGAAGCTGCTTTGTCCCCATCTTAGTGACTCAGAACTTCCAGCCTTCCCTGACAGTTCTGATTGAATGGCTATTAGTTATTGACTTGCTTAAAACAGCCCCAAGGCCATGTAGTTCTCTTATTTGTACATTCAGTCAACCCAACTGACCTCAAAGACGCCACAGCACAGGGCTTTTGCCTGCTCAGCTGGTAGCTTGTAGCTTGTCCATTTTGGGACAAGCTATTTCAGTGGACTTTATCAAAGAGCCACCTGCCTGGACATTCATGAAAACTGGGCGCTTTAGATACAGTGCTGCATGACGCATCCTGAAAAGACACCATAAAGCGAATACCGAGGGTCTTATTCCGTCCACCTCAACTGGAAAAGGGTGTCTGCCTGTCAAATAGAGCAGCTCTCAGAAATCAAAACAGAAACAGGGAAGAAATCAGGTGGGGGCAATAGGAGAGAAAATGCAGCTCACTGTGTGTCTTTGATACATGTCAGTGCCTAGAAGATGTGACTTTTATTAGAACATGTCCAAATGTGTATGCTTAGACTATTGTTAAGTTGGAAGAAAAGTGACCTAAATCAGCAGGCAAGGGTCATACAAACGTTGCTGGCTTGCCTGATCATAATTGGGTTTGTGAGTCTATAACTTCCAGGGGGATTTTACTGTCCTCTTTTGTGAGGATTTGGAAGTGTTGTGGCCCAGGCTATTGTTTGCTTCAGAATTTCAAATACTAAGCTGCTAAGCACATGACCCAGAATTGAGAAATAAGTGTGCTTCATATTAATACAGCAATTTCACTCCTCTCCAAATATATAACACAACTACATAGACACATACACACTCATTCATTCCATTTTTCATTTCTTTATTCCAGTTATTATTATTTATTTGTTTATTTGTGGCATGTAGTATCCAGTGGGGCTGAATGTGCCCATGTCTATAAACGATATTCAACTTTTAGGAAAGTATGACTACTTCCCCACAGTCACTAAAGGCAAATGAGGGTACAGGAGACACTTGCATGAAGCTTGAGATATACATTGAAGGGTGATTTAAGTTCTCATTTGACCCAACTTTAGCTGTGTTGCTGAATAGGATACTCCAGCCAATGGAATTACATAGGTTTATTTTAAACCCAGTACTTAGAGTTAATTCCATGCCATTGTATATGATAATAGCTTTCTAAAGACATGCAAAGAAGTAGTTAGTGTGCATTGTGAAGAGAGACACTGACTGTAAGCTAAGTGATTGTGAATTCCAAGCACATTTTTTTTTTCTTTTGCTATCTGTTGAACACGTTAGTAATTCTAAGTTTTAAGTAATGTGTTTAGGTAAACTCCTGCCAGGGCAATGTTGGCGTCTAGATTCATAGCTTTCTTATGACCACTAGCCTCCAAAGACGTCAGTCTGTTGCTAGCATCCAGAATGCTGGTGCCATTCACACCAAAGAAAAGAGGAAATATCCCAGAAGAAAGCAAGCAGTGCTGTTCTCAAACGTGATCACATGTATGATTCTAAAGTGTTTCCTTTAGAATCCATTGCCAAAATAATTCCTGAGTGCCTAGAAGCCCTGAACACTGGGAAACCTAAATGGACCCAGAAACTTTGATTGTAAGTCTGTATTCTATGAAGTCAATAGGACCGGTGTACAGGCAACACAGGTGAAACAGACGAGTAGGAGGATGGCAACTAGGAAATGGCTTGTGGAGTCTGAGACAAGTGCGGCAGACAAGAGGGAAAGAAGAAAAATGCAAGTCTTATCAGAGAGGTGTGGCTGTGTGTCAGCTGCAGACAGGGGGATCAGAGAGGGGCGGCTGTGTGTCAGCTGCAGACAGAGGGGGAAGAGGATCAGTTAAAAATCGAGATGTAGGAAGGCTTAGAAAGTTGACTTTAATGATGAAAGTTATGAACATGTAGGCCAAACTATTGCCTGTAACAAAACTTATCCAATATGAAGCATCCCTTTCCTTAAAACAAGACAATGTGTGGATAAATTCTTTGTTAATTGTCATCTCACATTAAGCCAAGTCACAAGGAAGTCCTTATACTTTATCCACCTTTTGTGCAAATGGCTCACTCTCCAGCATTGTTGTCTTTCTAACCACATTTGAAGCATGTAATCCACATGAAGATAACATGATAGATTTGTCTTATTTCAAATCTAATATAGAGATTCATCACACTTGGGGATCTTTCTGTATTGCTCAAACTAATCGTAATGAATGCATTATATATTTCACTATCCCAAAACATTTATATATGTTTTCTCACATATTTCTCTTTGTTCTATAAGTTTCTCAATTAATGGTATGAAAGTTACATAATGTGCATTAAAAAATGAATTATGAAAAGGCATACATGACTTCCAACTGTGGAGTTTTTTGCAATGGCTGGATGGTTTGCAACAAATGATTTAAGATCTCTGATGCTCAGTGACTCATCTGGAAAATGGAAATAATATTAATAGCAATGATATGAAACTGCTATTTTATGGGATTATAATTTACTTTTTAAAGACTCTAATATAAAATGTAGTGGTGTGTGTGTGTGTATCTGGATAAATACAATATAGTCCTGTATATTTGAAGAAACTGAAGCAAGATTTTCTGTTGTAGGAGGCTAATTGTTCATTTCCTGGCTGTTCAGACTCCCAAAATTATCACACAGAAACTGTATTAATCAAATCACTGCTTGGCCCATTAGTTTAGCTTCTTATTGGCTAACACTTATATCTTAATTTAATCCATTTCTATTTACCTTTGTATTGTATGAGGCTGTGGCTTACCAGGTAAAGTTCTGGCATCTGTCTCTGGCATGGCTGCATGGCTTCTCCTGACTTCTTCTTTCTCCCAGCATTCAGTTTAGTTTTCATCACCTACCTATATTCTTCACTGCACAGGCTTAAAACAGTTTTTTTTTTTTTTATTAACCAATGGTATTCTCAGAGGGGAATCCCAAATCACCTTCCATTTTCTGTCTAAATGAAAATGAAGGTTTTAATCATAACAATAGTAAAATTACATATAACAAAACAGGTATCAAGCAAGAATTACAGTTATAATATTTATTTGTACTTTAACTTTTATCATAACTAAATAAAACTATAATTATAAATATCTATTCTTCAGCTCCATCAAAGACTCCAGAAGGATATAATATTGCCTAAGTAAACAGGAAGTACATTGTAAAGGAACTCCCAAAACTCTAGAATTAACAGAAACAACTTGTTACCCGGACAATTGCCCAAACTTCTTCTGTATTTTTGGGGAATCCAATCTTCAGCCCATGGGCACATAGTATCTAGAAGACTTTTTCACAAAGCAGGAAATTTCAAAGACAGGTCTGCCTATATTGGCAGTTTGTCAGTCACTTTTTTCTGTGTTTTGCAGAATGTCTTGCAGACTCTTTCATGAAGCATGGACCCTGAAGAACCATCTCACCTTCTTTACACAACTATTCTGTGTGTCATGTATGTCCAGTCCATATAGTATAACATCAAGCAGTCTAGGCTAGAGCAACTTCTTGCCCAAAAGGCTAGCAAATTCCTTAAGGAGCTTCTCTGATGTCCAGCTTTCTTTTGAAATAGATTGGTGCTGCCAGGAGCAGATGTATCTCATTGTCATAAAATTTCTAACTTCTTAAATCATTCTAAATGTCATATTCTGTAATCTTTAAAAGATTTGAAGAATACATATCTAACTGAAATATATCTCTATATACCTAGAAAACCTAACTAACATGACTACAAGCTTGAGCATTATAGATGATTATCTATTAACCTATATTTCTTAATTATACACGTTTAATTGAGCTGCACAAAATACCTTAATTAACAGCAGAAATATACATAATTGACTTTAAATTTGTATGAATAAACCAAGATCCATACCAATGCAAATCTTTATAACATATCCCCCCTTAAATGTAAACATACATTTATAAACAATATTTGGGAATATGAGCATAGTTCTTTTCAAACTGCTTCTTGCTTTTTGTTGGGTGAGGTAATTTTTGGGGTGTTCATGGTGACCTTTTGGGGATCTTGGTCCATCAAACCACATTAGCCTGGAAAGATACCATGGTTCTTATCCTCTGTGAAAACAAAAGAACCTCTTTTCCAAAGCAACATAGACCCAAATTTTGAAGCCAAGTTACCTTTAAAGTATATATGTTGGTTACTTAGCTCATTCACTGTCAAAAAATTCAAAGAAAACACAATAATATACAATCCAGACTCTCTGTGTATATTCTATCTTTATGGCTGATTTTTCTTACTCTGTTACTTTTTCTATAAGTTTAATATTTTATTATCTTTACTCCTTTAATCTATGACTGTCTGTATTCTTTTATATTACATTTTTGATCTCCTTACTCTTTTTCTTCTTTCTCCCAAGCCTATATACATTTTTTTTAAACACACTGTGTCTTATTTAGAGATCTTTTATGTCTGCATCAGTCCTAATTGCATATCTGTAATCCTTTACTGACCAGGATGACTTCTTAAAATGCTAAGTGATTCTTAAAAACCTAAGAGGCAGCATTGCTAGGGCAAATCTAGCCCTGACTGCTTGCTCCACCCAGTCTGACATGGCAGAGGTCCATTCACTGCTTCTGAGACTGTTGAGTGGGAGCTGTTCTTACCAACTCAACTCTGATAATCATTTGGCCCATACTGCCACCAAGTAACTTGAAGCATGCTGTCCACAAACCCTATTTAAACACTCAGCCTCCTGAAAGAGCCAGAGTTTGTGTTGGCAGCACAGCCCAGAGAGCCACCATTTCAAAACTGTGCAGCTTTTTTTTACTGCTATTGCTGAATCAGAAAGACCTCTCTTAAAAGAGTTGTGTTATGCCACCAGCAAACAGCAAGAAGCTGGGTTAAACACTATATTTTTGTGTCCAGAATTCCTTTTTAAGATCTCTCAGGCTTTAAGTAGATTTAGTCAACCATGTTGGTATGCCAATTTATAGTAGGAAGGCAGCTTGTTTGTTCCCTGGCCACTCAGACTCCTGAAACAATCACACAGAAACTGTATTAATCAAACCATTGTTTGGCCCATTAGCTCTAGCTTTTATTGGCTAACTAATACATCTCAATTTAACCCATTTCTATTAATCTGTGTATTGCCACAAGGCTATGGCTTACCCAGGAAAGTTCTGACATCTGTTTCTGGAATGGCTAAATGGCTTCTCTTGACTCCACCTTCTTTCTCCCAGCATTCAGTTTAGTTTTCCCCACCTACCTATTCTGCCTGCACAGGCCTAAGACAGTTTCTTTATTAACCAATGGTATTCACAGCATACAGAATCCCACATCAATTTTTACTTAAGGATAGCTATGCACAACTTTGATTATTATTCAGTTATTATTAATGAAATGATCACAGGTTTGCCAAGCATAAGAAGCAGATCTCTAGTGAAATGACGAGTGAGTGTAGGTTGTCATTGACTAGTAATGTTGAATTGGTACTTTTGTTTTTTCCAAAACAAGTCATTGTGAAATTGAAAAACAAATCTCAGGAGGACCGACACTCTGAATGAGACTCACAATCTCAGTTGATTCTGCCTTTGGTCCTTACCCTCATTTCCCGGATGTCTTGATGTCTGATCACCCAGCAAACAGCCCTGTCTTCTTGTTTATTCTTAGGCTGTAACGAAAAAAAAAAAAAAAGAGAGAATTTCCATTCATGCTTTTGTTCAGTGTCCCTGAGAGCAGGAAGGATGAGGTCCTTTTATTTAGGGAACAAGATATTAAGTACATTGGGCCTGCTTGCTGAGCACTGACTGTGGGCGAGTAAAGTGTTTCTCTACTCATATGTGTCTGCTTAATAAGAATACAGATATTTACAAAACAGCTGCATGAGTGTGCATCTACCTTTCTGGGTATTTGATAGAAGCTAAGCCAATAAAATTATATGAGAAAATATTATAAAAACTAAGTTTTACAAAATCAAATGGGACAAATTCAGAATATTCGGCAGCCTAATTCTTCCCACCATTACAGGCGTGCTGCAGAGCTGCCTTGGTCACGTAGAAGATATTAGCCATATTAGCGAGTTATCTAACAGGACAAAGCAATTCATCAGTGATTATGTATATATATATACATACATACATATATATATATACATATATATATATATTGTTGTGTTTTTGTTAACATATATAAACACAGGAAATTGTCCTGAACAATATACACTAAATTATTTTTAAAAAGTGTCTCTGGAAGCTGTAATTAGAGATGATCACTATTTTTCTATGGACTTTACATGATTTAACTAATGGCCTATATAACTTTAACTCTCATAAAAATGAGCTAAAAATATTTCACATCATGTAATTGGAAAATAAGCTTTCAGATGCTCAAAATGACAAAACCACTTGAGAGTCCAATTCACATGTTCGTATTTTCACGTGAGCTGTGCTTTAACGACTTCTTCTTTCTTAGCTTTCAATTCTTCACTGTGGGAAAAAATGTGGAAATGCATTGCATGCAAGAAACAAAGTCATTCCTTCCATTTAGAGACAACGCTTGGTGTCTTAATTGACGCTATGCTCAAAGGATAATTCTGGGACATTCTTACCCAATTCACTGGTGCTGTTGACTGATCCTGTTAACCCCATGTATTTTGAGATGTTGATCTTTTCAATATTATTGGGATGAACTGGGTTTGAGAGAGGGTTAGAGCGAGTTAAATAAGGATTGATATTCAGGCATTGGAGTTATTAGGAAGTCAGGCAGAGCAGTGGGCTAAGGGAAAGGAGTCAACTCTGCACAAGGAAGAGGGCCCAACGGTAGCTGACCTCACCAAATTAGAGACAAGGTTTCTTAAATGTCTCACTGATACACATGTTCAAAGGGCACAAAGGGCATTTCTGGATAAGGGACCCTGGAAGAACTATGGGCCTCATTAGTAGGCATCAAGAGGTATTGTCTACAACCCTTCTGCTCTTGGGGTTGTTGGGGAAATGCCACATCTGGAAATTAAAGGGAAAGAGTCTGGGCCCTTGTGAGTGAGCAGTGCAAGTAGGAAGACAGACTGCAGGGGAAGGCCACATTGTAAAGCTCTCCAAAGAATCAAATGTGCTGATTGTATATTAGGTATATTAATTGTGAGAAACATTGTGCCAGATTCTTTGTACTATCAGTAACAGTAGGTAAAGATCATCCCAATGCACTAAACAATCAGTTTATTTGGCTATCTGTTCCTTAGAAGTTCTACAGTGACTAATGTTTCAATCTATTTTTTTTAAATATTCATCAGAAAGCGTCAAAAGAAGTTCAAAATGCAGGCATTATTGCTTTGACTTGGTTTCTTCCTTGCATTCCTTTGCGATCACTTAACTGTGCTCACATAGCAAGGTGAAGCGCTGTGTAACCACCAATGAAGCATTTGTTCAACAATGCACAATGGCTACTAAACCCATAATGCAACAGATGAGGGCAGGATTGTGCTATTGATCAGCCTCAATCTGATCCTCCAGTAGTTTCTACAGTGAACACGCACATGACCTCCTCTATCATGAACAACAGAGCAGGTGCAGATTTTCATGCTATCGCTCTACAAGTTACCAGTTCAGTATGGAAGTGTGAGACATCTAAACCAGGAGAGGAAGAGTGGAAGTCATCTGAAAGGAGGGAAGCTCAATGGAGAAAATACCTCCATGAAATCGGGATGCAGGCAAGCCTAGAAGGCATTTTCTTAATTAGTGATTGATGGGGGAGGACCCAGTTCATTGTCATCCCTTGGGCTGGTGGCCCTGGGTCCTATAGGAAAGCAGACTGAGCAAGCCATGGGAAGCAAGCCAGGAAGAAGCTCCCTTCCATGGCCTCTGCATCAGCTCCTGCCTCTAGGTTCCTGCCCTGTTTGGCTTCCTGTCCTGACCGCTTTTGACAGCAACAGCAATAAGGAAGTGTAAGCCAAATAAATCCTTTCTTCTCCAAGTAGCTTTATTAATGCTGTTATATCATATCAACAATAATCCAAACTAAGACAAAGAATCATGAATAGTCTGGAGTTTAGTAGGAATAACTACGTGTCTGATTTTAGTATTTCCAACCTTTTTCTTATCTGAAATTGTTCCTAACAAAATGAGAGAAACAAGACAGTAAATCCATAGCCTCTAGGCTCTTTCTTTGGCTCCTCAGCATTTTGATTGCATCGGAGAACCCCTGTCATAAAGACAGGGCATCCAGACTTACCTCTTCGTGGCTGCTTTCTATTAAAACTGCTTCAGACAAAACAGTTTGACTACTCTTGAAAGTCTGTCCCTGTCTTGAGGGATTTATGGATTTTTTTTTCAGTCTGTTTATAACCTCCTGTAAAGCTTTAGGAACCTTTTGGATTAATCATCAATAAACATTTACTAAGCACTTCCCAGAGTTCAAGGTGCTCTCCCAATTACAGTGGGCTTAACAGCATTCAGGGAAGACTTTGCAACCGCCTGGGGTGTCAGCAAAGGGTTTCTGTTCTTTATCCGGTAATGAGATTATTTTATGTGATCTCAACAAGGAAATTCAATCCAAGGAGTGATTGGATACATCCCAGGTACAAGGCTGCTCTGGCAAGCATGGCAGTGAACGGCAGTCAGCCACTGAGGTGGCGGTGCTACGGGACGTGCTTGTCAGCCAAGGACCCTGATGCAGTCTCTCGACTCTTTAGCCGTGCATTGACAAGACTCAACCCCTCTCCCCCATGCTATGGAGGATGCAATACACTCCTCATGCATGCTGCAATTTCTGGGTCTCATAGATTCTCATGGTCACCTCACCCTCTTCTCCTGCCACCATATCTTAATGGTATTGGAGTGTGTCTCCATGTTGACTTTAGTTCTTGAGTTTTTGTGTCATCTTTGCCTTCCTCTTAGATATGCACACTAAAACACAGAACCCTTTTGTTTTGTATCCATTGTTCTCCAAGGGCAAATAGCCTGTGGTCGATAGCAGTAGCACCCGCACAAAGGAAAGAAGTGTGACACCGAAGTCTCCGAGCAGTGCGGGTTATTGATCCTTCTCAGGAATTACAGCTCTGCCAAGCTTCCTTATTGCCATCTAAGCTTGTCTTGGAAAAACACCTTTAGAAACTTGGACATTTCACCCAACCTCACCTTCAGTAATGATTTATATAACATTTGCATTACATTATAGGTAGTATATAAATGCTGAAAAGTGTACTGAAGAATCTGCCTGGATTATACCCAAGTACTATGACGCTTCACATAATGGCTCGGCTATTGAGAGGTGTTGGTGTCCATGGGGGGTCCAGTACCAGACTCTCCACAGATCCTGAGGGAAATTCTGATTTCCCTGGTCATACAAATCAGTGAAGTGCTTTTCCCTGCTATAACCCCAGAGGCATTTTGGGGGACCCTTTCGAAGAAGGAAAGGATGGCTATTTATCATTTCTAGTGCAAGACAAGGCTGTGGGGCTCTGGCTAATAAGATCAAGTGCTGTCAGATTTTTAGGCAGGGACTTCTTCCTCGCAGGGTTGATCTTGGAGATGAGGGAGAAGAATGACTTATGCGATATTGTAACCCTAAGACAGAAGATAGAGAGGTTGCACTATCAGAGGCAGGATCCTGGCTCAGTATCCAGAGCTAAAGGCACTCTGACACAATGGATCATTTCAGGACGCAGAGAACATGGAAGTCAGTGTGGAAAAGAGTGAACCAACAGGTATCAGCATTGGCTGGTGCAGAATCCGGCAGTATTTAGTGAAATCCTGAGGTAAAATGGGAAAAAGCATGATCTTATCAGTGCTACCAGTGCAGTATTTTTATGTATATGAATTTTTATGTACAGTTAGAAAAATAAAATGATTCTGGCAAGTTTTGTAATTTAAAATGAATTGAAGGCTTGAAGGAGAGGATTATGAACCTGATGAATAAATGTTGTCTGCGTTCTGACCTCATTTGACTTCAAGGCTAAGAAAGCAGCCCTCTAATGCCACCCAGTAGGACAGCACATAGAGAGATGGAGGTGTAAAGCAGCAAAAGACATTTGTTTCACTCTAATGTTTCACATAGCTGCAAATGAACCCTGCAGCTTCCGGAAGAAATAACGCGAAGCTGGGTGAGGTGGACTGTGGCAGTCTCAGCAAACATGCCACCGAGGATGAGGGAGCCGGATCATATGGAGTGATGGAGTACATTCTAGCCGGAGAAGCTACACTGGGCCCTCAGTCAAAGCAAGGCTAATGTGGCATCCTGTCTCCACACATACACAGCAACTTGTCAAACAGTATGCAAGACAGACCAAAGCCATGCCTGCTGGTGTGTCCCATGAGGAGAGACACTTTCCTAATATTTCAGCTTTCTTTGCAGAAAACATTTTAGCTACTTCTGCTATAGAAAAAAAGACAATTTAATGTTCTAGCAAAGTTCTGGGATTACTAAACCATTCCCCTAATGTCTTTATCATAATAGCTATGATTTTGATCCTCCCACACAGCAGTATTGTTTCTTAAGATTTCTAATGTGTCTTAATCAGAAATTTGGTTTCCTAAGCTAATGAGCCAATTTCACAGGTATTTCTCAGAATATTTATTTCAAAATTTTTATTAGGTAAATGTCTGAAAATACTGCACAAGTCCATGAAGTAAAACAGTTACAATTTTTAAAATTATTCTTATGAGTTAGAGTCTATGATAGAATTTAGCTTAGTAGGTCCGAATGGCAAACATGGAGCAATTTCCAGGTAAAGAGTCACTCGGACATACGCTAGGAGGCCAACAGTCAACAGAAAAGATGCGTGCTGAGACAAATGTGACTCAAACTGTCTGAAGATTTTAAAGAGTTGTTTTGTGTATGTGTGTGTGTGTGTGTGTGTGTGTGTGTGTGTGTAGTGTCATGTGCATGGTGGGTGTGTGGTGTGATAGTTGATGTGTTTGTGTGTGTGTGTGTGGGTGGTATGGTGTATGTGGGTGGTATGTGTTAATGTTGCATGTGATGTGTATGTGTTTATGGTGTATATGGTGTCTGTGTATATGTGGTGTGTGTGTGTGCGCACACACGTTTGCACATGTGTATACTAGGTTCTGAAACTATGGACCTAGCGAATTGTAGGCACATACTTTTCTACTGAGTTGTAATTTCAGCTAGAGATTTTAATGATTTTTGTTAATAACTTAGCTAAACATTGTAGATGGCAAGCTTCATGTTCACTCTTTTTCTAGATAAATATATTTAAGGTTCTAAAAGTTCTGATTTATTAATATATTCTCTAGCCTTTCCTTATCCTGTGGGGCAGAATGCATGTCTAATCACATGTTTTTCAATGCTAGGGATTTAACCAGGCCTTTTGCATGCTAGGCAGATGCAACACCATTGAGAGGTACTGCTAGAACCTGAGCAGACACAGGCTTGAATATGATCTGTGGGAAGTCCAGACGTAAAATGCTTTGATGGTTACTGTGCTTTACTTAATATTTAGATCTTCTTAAAATAATCAAAGTACATGAGGGAAGCTTGTCATGGCTGGGGTCAGGAACTTAGAGGAGCGGCTTCAGGGAGGAAGGATTCCTTTAGGCTCAGACTGTCTGGGGTAGCCTGGCTCCATCTCTGTGGGGTGGATATGAGGCTGCCTGCTGTGATGAGGAGAACAGCAAGAACAAAGCAGCTCACCTCACAGTTGTGGTGAAGCTGAGAGACAGGAAGGATCAGTGCTTTGACATCCTGTAGAGGAATCTCCCTGGCAACCTGCTCCTCCACCCTAAGGTTTCCAGCAGCACAAAATAGCACCATCAGCTGGGGAATCTTGACCTCAGTCTGGGAAGATCTGGAATTCAAACCATGGCACTGAGTGAGGGGCTCAACTTCAGAAATTAAGAACTGTCTTGACTGAGGAATTCTTAATTATTTTAGAAGACTAGCTCATAGCAAAGCTATTTTTAAGATTCAGACCTAGATCTGATAACATATAGAAGTGGAAATTATTAGTGTATCATCAGAAGTCACAATTCAGTAACACAGAAAGCATACGTTATGTGCATAGAACCATTTTTACATTTTCAAACTCTATTTCTTTCTGAAACCCGGCTTTCTTCCTATTCTGGTACGTCTAAAGATGTGCACACATGTGGAAGCCTTTGATCTTTGCTTCATCTGGAAATTATTTTAAAACTGCAAGATTGGAAGAGTCCTTAGTGATGGAACAGCCTGTCCCCGAGGACACAGCAGATGCTTATATGCTCCAAAAATATATGTCATTGAGACGTTAGGGGGTTTCACATTGCTACACAGAGCAGGGAAGTAAGATGCATACATACCGCATTTGTGCGTTTTGTTATATCTACTCAGAAACTATAGGAATAAGTCAGTTCCAAGCACATTCTTCACTCACATATCTCAATATTTTCAGATTTTAGCATTGGTTCATGGGCTGTGAGACCACAGGGCCACACCTAAGAAGGGAGGACCCACTGTCCTTTCATTCATCAGCTTTACTAAAAATGTCCACTGATTCAGCATTAGCCAAGTTTCAGGCATCATGGGGTAGAGGGGTCTCTGTCTTCATGGGCATTCTGGTTTAGCCCTAATCCTGCTGAAGATCTTAGACAGCTGTTCTCAGTGCCTAAATGCTGTGCACATTTTATCACTGCACCATCTTCATTCTCTGCATTGCTTTCTCTTCTATCGTATTTTTTGCTTTGGTCTTGGTTAAGGAGTGTGTTGTGTATGTGTGTGTGTGCCCGCGCGCGCGTGTGCACACATGCGCGCCCAAGTGGACATGTGAGTTGAGTTTCCTCTCGCAATGGAGGAAATGCTTCTCTGTGTTTGAGATGGGAGATGATCAGGAAGCCAGATGGTGATTTTTGACCTTATCTCTCATTCTCTCAAAAAGCAGGAAGCATTTGCATTCTCCTCTGAAAGAGTGGCCTCAGTCTGAGCGCGAATCCCTTTCCTTCCCCATTTATTGACTCAGTCTAAAATATTGCTGTAAACTGATTATGTATTATTTTTATCTTCAACAAAAATAGCATTTCCCTCATGGCAATTCAATATAGTTGTGAGTGTCTAAAACTGGTTTCTAAAAGTCCAGAAATTATTGCTTAGCTAGAGACAGAAGCAAGTATAAAATAAAGTCCCTGCCCTCCATGTACTTAAAATGATGATAATGTAACTATTAAAATTAGAAAAGTCAAACTTTAATGAAATATATTATTTAAAAATTTTTACTGCATTTTCTTCAAAGTAACCCAAGTGTCCCAAGGTCAATCACATACTAACTGAATGACTGATACAGAGCAGATAAGTGGGAGGACATGCGACACCGTCAGGAGGCGTTTTACTGGAGGGCTCACCTCTATGTTAGCCACTCTGAAGTGCTAACAGTGAGGTGGACACGTGATGACTTGTTTACAGATTCCCAGATACTGAGGCTTGGCCACAGCCAGCAACACTGTGGAGCAGTGACTGCGTCAGAAGGCTGGCAAACTCACAGACAAATTGAGTAGCTATTTCTTTCTAATCTGTGCTCCCTGCCACAATGCCCTGTCTTACTAGTGTCTCCAAAACTCTGAATCAAAGGGATCATGAAGCCTCTGAAATTGTGAGATTAAAACCACTGTTTTATTGTGTAGTTGATTCTGGCACTCACACACTATCTGCTCACAGACACACGTGTGTACATGTACTATCTGTACTCACATGTTATCTGCACATGTGTGTCTGTGAGCAGATAGCCTGTGAGGGTAGATAGTATGTGTGCAAATATTTGTTCAAACCAATAGAAAGCAGACTATTGTAGCCAATTTTTCCAAATAAATTTGGCCATGGGATCTTCCTTTGCTCCTTAATACTTATTAATAATGTGTTTCACGGATTATGTTTGCTATGGATACAGTTTGGAAAGGCCTGCCATGATTTCTATCTCCTTGAATAACACTTCATGGATTATATTATATGTGTTTTTATTTAATAGAATTGAAATATACCGACAAATAAAATACAGATGATCCTGTGCAGTTTCACCTTCACAATTGTAGGAGACTGACAAAAATATAAACTACAAATTTCACTTATCCATATTGTTTTCTACTTTAGAAGTCTCTTACCTTAGTTTTAATCTGTATTTCTCTGGTATATATAACCTTTGAGAAGAAATTTAGGCTCCCAAGATTCTTATTTACTTAAAAAAGTTATAAGTATATATACATGTATGTGTGCACACGTGTGTCTGTGAGCAGATTGTATGTGAGTGCAGATAGTATGTGTGCACGCGTGTGTCTGTGAGCAGATTGTAGGTGAGGGCAGATAGTACGTGTGCACACATGTTTCTGTGAGCAGACAGCATTGAGTTCAGATAGTGTGTGTGCATGGGTGTGTCTGTGAGCAGATTGTATGTGAGTGCAGATAGTACATGTGCACACATGTGTCTGTGAGCAGACAGTCTGAGTGCAGATAGTACATGTGCATGAGTCTGTCTGTGAGCAGATAGCATGTGAGTGCAGAGGCCTGAAGAGAGAGCTGTAAAAATGGTGTCACCGCTGTCTGGGAGCTATCAGACATGGGTGCTGGAGCCGAAAGTGGATCTCTGGAGGAGCAGAAGGACCCTTAAGCAATGAGCCATCCTTCCAGTCCCATGCTCTCAGGCTTGTCATTTCTTCTGTGGAAACACTAAACTTGACAAATTTAATGAATTGATGGAAATGCCAGATAAAGCATATATGGATTAGCTGTAAAAGTCTAGCTTTAAGGGATGATTTTTTTACTATGTTCTACTCAAATATTTATGTGTCATGTAGTATCCAAGGATGACAAAAGACTGTAAATATGCAAATAAGTCAATGCACATATATTAGTTTTTATAAATCTTTGGAACTATATTCATAGATGTATATATTTTTTATATTCAAATTAATTTAATGTTCTTGACAGTATATCATAATTGCTTTATTAAGCCATTGAATTCCCATCCCAGTGAGTGAGTCCTTTCTCCAATGACATACATGATGGTGTTTTTTCATTGACAATCCTAAATACTTCACTGGTTTCTGCCTAGGTTCCCACTGAAAGAATATCATTATGGCCTCTTTGCAGTATCCATAGAAAGGTAGAACTTATCTCAGATGATAGCCTCACACATTTCCTTATCCACCACAAACCTATCTCACTTGCTGACTCACTTGCTGGGACTCCATCCAGGCTTGATTTTTGCTTGTTTAGCAGAAGAAATTCCTTGAGACACTGACCTTCCTCTAAACTATGTTCTTGCACTATTTGTTTTTTTTTTCAAAATTATAAATTTAATTAAATATATTCTTTGACAGTCTCATATATGTGTATGATTTATTCTGGATACCCTTACCCCTACCATCTCTTATTTCCCTTGTATCTGTCATAGATGTATATTATTTAAACTGTTTCTGCCATGAAGGGAAACATTACTGAGACTGAACCTACTGCTTTTGGTTTTAGGTGTGGTGGGGCTCTAGTCAATTTCCTAATACTGAGAAAGAAACAAAACCAGATTATCTGAAAATGTGGTGTTCCCAGACTATGCAGTGTCCTCACTTACTAACACTGGTTCATGACCACTCTGCTTTCTACATTGCTACTGTAGAACAAATACATCACTTGCCAGGCACCTTTAATACCTGCCACTGGAATTCAGAGGCAGCTCTCTGAGTTGAAGTCCAGCATGGTCTACATATTGAATCCCAAGCTAGTCAGCTGGGGATGCATCCCTATATCTCCAGGCATGCACCAGGCCTTAGACTTAGTCTTCAACACTGTTGGGATGAGATACTCTTGCTGCAGTGATGATACACCCCTTTCAGAGCCACCATGTGTACTATGTCCCATGGAATTATTGTTAATAAACAGGATTCGATGCAATGCTTCAGATGACTTTCAGTTGGTTTGATTTGACTTTAGTGTAAGCATAACATAGCAAGGTTAGCATTGATGAAATGATCTTATATACTACAAATGTATATACATATATAGAATCTTTTTTCATTTCAATTTCAGATAAAAGAACTGTTTTTTTTTAAATTTATGCAACTTGTTTTAAAGAAAGATTGTATCCTCTTAAACATTAAAGGGATTTGGATTATTTGAATTTTTTGCTATAATATATTCTACCTTTATTTTTTTAGTTCCTAATACTCTTGGTTTAAGATTGAGCTTATTCTGCATAGCTAAAAATTCTCCCTATTTCCACAAGATTTTTTCATTTGTATTTCTTATTCACAAAATGGTAAAACATAAGGGAAAGATGCTAGTTACTGAGAAAGAAGAGGAGACCAGGGAGATATCTCCATGGATACGAATACTCCAAGCTACTGCAGAGGACCAGAGTTGTGTTCCCAGCACCCAAGGTAGCTGAAAGTCATCTGTACCTCCAGCTCCAGAGGATCTGGTGCCCTTCTTGCAGATATCACAGCACTGCACAGGTTAGGGCACATATATAAATATAGGGAAAAAAACATTCACATCAAATAAAAATAAGTAAATCTCTATCTCTAAAAACTGAATAATCTAGTTTTATCAATTCACTTCAGTACATAAATGTGGAAAAATTATTGACACTTAATTTTTTAGCTGTTTTATAATCATACCTAAAGAGAATTTGAGCAAGTATGTTTTCAACACTAAGTTACATAAATCTTTTAAAGAAATGTCAGGCTCTGTCTTAACACTATGCTT
This sequence comes from Alexandromys fortis, assembly GCF_014885135.2. Lineage (NCBI taxonomy): Eukaryota > Metazoa > Chordata > Mammalia > Rodentia > Cricetidae > Alexandromys > Alexandromys fortis. The sequence continues at coordinate 3,155,344 of NW_026067923.1, forward strand.
GTTACAGAACTGATATTATATTATAAGAGCAGGTGACAGGGCTGGAGAGATAACTTATAGGTTAAAAGCACTCATTGACTGTTCTTGCCAGTAATTAAGTTCTTTTTCTAGTACAGTATCAAGTGATACACAACTCTGATACCCCAGACTTGGGAGATATGTTGCCCTCCTGTGGCTCGTGTGAGTAACTGCAATAATGCATACAAGCATAACTGATGAACACACATACACATTATTTAAATTTAGAATATTAATCTTGAGAGACAAGAAGCATTCTTAAAACAACATTTTAACTTAAAATTGAGAATTTATATGAGTACTGTATTTACACCATGTCCAATCATCTCTCTCCACTCTCCAACTGGTCTCAGTATACTCCTATGGTCTCATTTCCTCTCAAATTCAGGAGTTTTCATTTTTAGTAGTTATTTATAATTTATTTAGTTATAAACCCTTCTCTAATAAGTTCATTTGATGTTTCTCATATATACTTGCTTTTTATGGCACATTACTTGGGATTGGCTGTAACACCCGATTTTGTGTTATACCCTCTGTACAGTTTGCGCGCCACTAGCGTAAGCTAGTCGGGCAAGGGCCTGGAGATTGAAAGAACACACAAAGAGACCTGGGTCTTTCTAACGGAGATCAGCCGAAGGCTGTTCATTCAAACTTGGGGAAATCCTTAAGTACCTAACTGCTGCAGGAGGATTTACCCCCAGGCAGGTGGGAAATTACCATACCAACAATGGAGTCAATGCCCTACAGCTAATCACCAGGCAGGGCAGAGGGAGCACAGGAACAAACAGAATGCTTAGTTAGCTGACCAGAAACTGTCCTCAAGATGCACCCCAGAAACAAGGGTAGACCCGGGCCCTACAATTGGCTGATCTACCTGGGAGTTTGTCCCAGAGAAAACAGTCCCCCACTCTCAGAGGTTGACTCTAGGAACTCTTCCTGCCAAGTGTCTTGAAACAGTAACAAGTCAGGCATGGTGAATCCAGCCTTTAGCTCCAGCTTTGGGGAGAAGAAACAGACAGATCTCTGTGAGTTTGCTAACCAGATCTTTACAGTGAGTTCTGGGCCATCCATGGCCACATGGTGAGACTCTTGTCTCAAGGAAATGACTAACAATTTTAGCGAAGTTTTGTTCATAATAAAGGAACATAGTGTGAGTTTCACAAAGTCTTCAGCCCATATCCTGACAAACTGGATCACCGTAGACACATCATTATCTCAAAAAGCCTGTAGACTTTAGGGTTTACTCTTGGTGCACAATCCATGGGTTTTGACAAATGGATAATCATAAAATACCCAAGGTAATGAACCCTGGGATAGCTCACTGCCCTAACAACATTTCACATTGGTCTATCCTGCTCTTCCTCTCCTCAGCCCTGACTCCAATTATGTTCTTCCGGCTTCAGTCTGTCTTTTCAGGATTCATTCAGTGGGCAGCAATTTCAGGGCAAATTCTTTTACTCAGTGAAAAGCTCTTAGCCTTCCTCGGTGGCTTTTCCTGGTTTGATAGTTCATTTTACTGAGAACGAACAAATGCTCCTTTGTTTGGAGGTGCCAGTGTAGCCTTTCACCCACTGAAGGACATTTGATTGCGTCCAAGTTTCGGCAGTTATAATTAAAGACAAGTGAATAAGTGTGTACAGAATCTTTGCATTGAGTTAACCTCCTATTCCATCTTCTCAGGTATGCACAGAGATGTGCTTGCCAGTTTGGGTTGCAAGAGTCACCCAAACTTATTTGGGTTTGATAAGAAGCTACCAAAATGTCTTGTTAAACAGTTGAGCTCTTTGACATTGCCACCAGCAATGAGATGTGTTTTATATCCCGAGAATTGGACATCAGAATGATGTCCCAACCTTATGTTCATACTCTACATGCATACTAAGGCAAGGCAGGTCTTCTTTGCTTAGGTACTTATCTTCCTCTGATAAACTATTTGTTTTGTATATGAAATTTGTGAGTTATTCTTATTTTTAGGTAACAGTCCTCATTCAGATAAGTCATTTGTACTTTCTCCTTGTCGTCAGTTTGCTTTTGCTTTTCATAAACAAATACTGTTCTTCTTAGAGTTAGAGACAAGACACCATGCTGTCCATTCCATTTCCCTTTGAGTGCCTTTAAAGATGTGCATGATTTTAGACTAGTGAATTTTTATTATACCTTTATTGATCTACTTAACTCATCATTTTTTCCACATGTATTCATATGCAAGTGTAAGGGAGGCCTGCCCCTTTTATAATGGAGATGGAGGAGGAGTGGATGGGGGTAGAACTGAGGTGGGAGAAAGGAGCAGGAGAAGGAGGAGAAACTGTGGTTGGTATGAAAAATAAATGGAAAGTTTTTAAAAAAAAACAACAAACAAAATATTGACAACTGTAAAGAAAATGAGTTGAGTTCTCTATTTTATTTGATAGATTAGGTCATTATTATTTTCCCTCCTTCATCTATTTCTTCTGAAATGTAACTGATTTTAAACATATCCACAATCAATTAATTATACATACGCATAAGATGGTAAATAGTGTGTCCCCCTAAATGTTTACTAGAAGATACAATTTTATCTTAATGCTCATGTATTCAAAACTAGCTCAAGCCAGATCTGCCTTTCTCTCACTGATGCATGGATATATTGAGAATCGACTTTGTTAGAAGCTATTTAAGTTTGAATGTACTAGGGAAAGGCTGTCAGACACAAGAGTACATTTAGCCTGATACATGTTGGGTTCCAGAGCCTGGAGAGTCTGCTAGATGTGTAGAATTGTGTGCATGTGTGCACAGTACATAGTACGTGCCAGTGAAGAAACTGGGCTGTTACATAATTGTTACCGAGCTAGTGCAGGAGTGCCCCCCAATAGGACACCAGGTCCAAACATATCCTATTCAGGCTAGTGCCTGAGTGTCCCCATACCAGGCACCAACATATCTCCTATTCTTGCGTGCCGCAGTTACCACTTTCCCCACTACACTGAAAGAAATATCATAGGAAGCTTCTTACTTTAGATAAATAGAAATAAATTTTATTAGGAAATATAAGCTAGGTATATGTCTAAGCAGTGTATAAATTCTACTTTTATATCTTTCTAAACCCATATGATATTACAAATATAATTGTTATACCCATTATATGTGTGAAAAACTGAGACAAAGAGAAAGCAAGCTTTTGAATTTTGCACTCTAAAATGGTGGTCATGTCTAGTAGTGTGGCCCCTGGGCTGATTATGGCAATAATTACTGAATGCCATGCCCTTATTTTCTGGAATATCGATGTTCTTGAATTATTTTTGGTTGACAACCTGTCTTTCAGTTCTTTATCCCACAAGTTTTTAAAATGTGTGATAATGTTGCAAATAATAAATTCTGAGATCAAATTAACTTAACTTATTTCCCTTAGTTGTTCATATAAAAGTTATATAACATATATAGTTTTGTGATTTTATATATAATATATAAGTATATATATATAGCTTTATGGTTTTATATATACCACAAAGCTATATATATATATATTTATATATACACACACACTGAAATTCTTGGGAATGCTATTGAGAATTATCTTAATCTCTGCACATAAGCATCATCATTTGTTGTTTTTTAAGTAATTAAAATGAGATAAACTTGAGTAAAAACAAAAATTTAAAATGTGGACAAAAAGTGCCGTTGAATAGGGTCTTAGCTGATTTTATAATTGTTGTTACAGTTCAGTTCACTTTCCAAGCCTTCCCGTAGATTAAGTACTCTCAGCTCTTCCGTGCCATTTAAGTCATGGTTTTTACACCGTTTTCCATTAAGAAATTAACAAGGAAGGGAGATTGTTTTAATACAAGCAAATTGTTTTTCAGGTAGTTAACAGGGATGAGATTATATACTTCAGGAAACCTGAGTAATTCCCCTCTGCAGTGGCAGAAAAGAAGAGGGGACTTACTCAAGTGTTTCCCAGTCTTTCATTCTGTCTACCCAAACTCAATACCTCCTGTGAAGAATGCCCAGAAGTCAGTGTCAGGCCTATGAGGGAAGCAGGGTTCCAATGCAAAAACCTTCTGAGAATGCTGATTCTCTGAAAACATCATATGGAGCAAACATATCCTGACTCTGTGGCCTTCAGTGGAAATATGCATATACCATTTGGCCCCTCATACTACTCTGTTGATATGTTATTATATGACTTACTAGTCCATCCAGTGCACAACCCAGTACCAACTATTGCAGGTGAACACGCGCCTGTCCTCAGCACTGAACCAAAGGGATTAACTTCTAGGGCTGTGAAACTTACATAGGCTGAAGCTGGGGGTCATGGAACAGTGAATGTGCAACTGAAATGAAGGATGTGACTTCAGTTCCTACGTTCTATAGAAATAAACTAAAGACCAAAGCACAAGGACTGCTTTTCTGCTTTAGCTTTATAAATTAAACATGAAGACCATGAAAATATATGGCTTAATACCATCATTTATCTTGTTTATAGTGTGTGTATATAACATGCACACAACTGAAACACACAGGTTCTATAAATCTAGCTTAAGAAGCAAAAACAGAGTCCTCATCCCCCTCAGACATTGCCATAAGTTTTAATTTTGAGTTCATCATTTGCTTAGTTCTCCTGATAATCTCACAGTATGTATCTCTTCCTAAAAGGACATTTAGCTTTTTGTGTTTCATATACTGCATGAGCTAATTATACCTACTTTTAACGGTTATATCGGGTCTACTTTTGCCTTTGTTTCTGACATTCATCTGTGCTCACGAATACTCATCCACTTTCAGTCCTTTGGATAATATTACCGTATAAAATTGAATTTGGGTGTCAAGAAGCCAAGTCTCCAGCAACTGAATGTGTGTTTACACTAAATCACAGTCTCTTTATCTGCTGAGACCTGGCTTTCTGAGGCATGCTTGGGATTTGACAGTCATGAAACCTTCAGGAAACCACACTCGTCACAACCGCAGAAATGCAGCATTAGTTTGAAACTACTGCCGGCTATTCCAGCCGCTGGTGTAATTATTCCCTCTAAGTCATATAGACCTTTAGGAATTACTAAGAAATTCTTGCTGGCTGAGATTAACTACTGACTAAACAACACTTACAAAGCCCAATAAAGCCATGCGAACTGATTCATCTGTGGGGCAACTTTGTGTCTACAGAAAGAAATGAGGTGTTGAAGATGGAATACAGCCAACAGGCTCACGAAAACATGTTAGAGAAACCTGCACTGCATGTTGGTTTTGTGAGTCATCAATCTTGGTCCTGACATGGCTTTTTCACTTTCCAGCACATTTGACAATATTCCAATAAAAGGACCTTTTGGTGACGACTCCGCAGTGCCCTAAATGTCTGAGAGGAGGCTCTGCTCTTGATGTGCAAAGCTGTGATAGCTTTTAGTTCTTGAGCTGCAATGCTCACGAGAAATGGTGGACTTAAAAGGAGGACTAAATCTGAGCTTCATTTCTTTTTAAAGTATTCAGATTGTGTTAAATATTATACACTTTAACAAAAAGAACATATATATATATATAATACATATATAACACAAGTTATATAACTTAATAACATATATAATACAAGTGTCTGAAGCTTTGAATAAATTTCATAAAAAAGTACTTTGAGTCAGGCATGGTGCTGCACACCGTTAATCTCATCAGCACTCAGGAGGCAGAAGCATGCAGGTCTCTGAATTAGACTCTAGACTGGTCTACAGAGCAACTTCTGGCACAGCCAGGGCTACACCCAAAAACCCTGTCTTGAAAACAATAAAAAAATTTGTTTTATATCTCTACTTATGAATTCACATATAGCTGCTTATGCTTATACACAAATACATATATACACTCACACATGTATTATCTACATATTCAAAATTCTTGTATGTAACTGCACCACAACTGTAGAGTCAGCGTTGGGGAGATAGCTTAGTGATTAAGAGCATGAGCTGCTCTTCTAGAGGTTCTATCAGGTTCTATCTGGTTAAGTCTGCACAGCCATGTTTGGGTGGATCATAGCCTCCTGTACCTGCAGCCCCCAGATACCCACTGTCCTCTTCTGGCGTCCAGGTACCTGCACTGAGGTGCACACACGCCGCACAGACATACCCTACCATTCTAGTTTGGTCTCTGTTGCTGTGATAAACCACTTTCACCAAAATAACCTCATGAGGCCAGCAAATGTTTCAACTTATTGGCTATAGTCGCTCATCAGGAAAGCCAGAGCAGGAGCCCAGGAAGGGAGGGAGCTTACCTACTTAGAGACTGCTTACTCTATACCTGTCATTTACTGACTGCTTGCTGTATACCTATCACTTACTGACTGCTTGCTGTACTGACTGCTGTATACCCTTCACTTACAGACAGCTTGCTGTATACCTATCACTTACTGACTGCTTGTTGTATACCTTTCACTTACTGACTGCTTGCTGTATACCACTCTTAAACGACCCAGGCCAATCAGGCCCATGCACCGACACTTAGCCCAGCCCTTACATGGCTTTGCAGTCAAGACATGCTTTCTGATAGAGGTGACTCCTCAACTGAGATTTTGTTTTTTAGGTTTGTACCAAGGTGACAAAAACAAACCAACCCACACATACATAATTAAAAATTAAATAAATCTTTCAAGATGGCAAAGAATCAAAAGTTGTCATTACTATGTAGATGTGACTGTGTATAATCCACCATTAGGAGGTTTTGTCTGTTATCCTTCGGCCTTCCCCCTCCCACACATGTTTTTCTCTACAGCACTGAAAGGTAAGGAACATGAATGACACACACTTTATCAGCATACATCACATCGTATAGCTCAAAAATATGCAATCATCACCAAGTAAACTTTTAAAATATTTTAAAAGCAGCTTCTAGCCGGGCGGTGGTGGTGCACGCCTTTAATCCCAGTACTCGGGAGGCAGAGGCAGGCGGATCTCTGTGAGTTCGAGACCAGCCTGGTCTACCGAGCTAGGAGGACAGGCTCCAAAGCCACAGAGAAACCCTGTCTCGGAAAAAAAAAAGCAGCTTCTTTGATCATGATATTTCATGTCTATAATAGATTTGGAAATGCAAAGGTTCAGAACTCACATAGTTTCTGAGTTTAGATGAGAGTCTCCATGTTGCTCCTTTACACTGATTGGCTTACTCACAGTTGAATACGGAAAATTTTAGAAAAATTCCCGTTTTCAAGTGTAGGCTATTTGTGCTGCAGTTCTGTGATGTGGGATGTCCTGTATGTGCTGTGTATGTGTTGTTTTTACTGGCTGATGAATAAAGGTGTTGGACCAATGGATTAGCAGAGTAGAGCCAGGCAGGAAATCCAAACAGTACAGTAAGCTAGTGAAGCTGGACAGGCTCACCTTTACCCATGGGCAGCACCGTTTCATAGGCCGGCAGTCTGGACTAAGCAAAAAGGAGAAAAATCTTCTCTGCTTCCTGACTGTGAAGTCAGTGTCACCATCTGACTTACTTCTGCTCCCAGTCTCCCCTTCAAACTTCAGACTGAGACAAAATAGAAGGACCTGTACCCACAAACTGTGAGAAAAACAGCCCTCCCCTCCTTCAGCTGTTCCTTCTAGGCATTTGGTCACAGCAATGAGAAAATTAGTATAGTCTGGGTGACCAGAATAAGAGAATTCTGGAAAGAGGAAAGGCAAAGAGTTAGTCACCAGCCAGGTGCAAAAGAAACAAGATGAGAATGCCTTACTAAGAAAAGGTACCAAGCCTTGTGTAAACATAGACAAGAATTAAACATTAATTTAAGATGTAAGAGCTAGTTAATAATAAGCCTGAGCTAATAGGCCAAACAGTTATAATTAATATCAATCCCAAAGTGTTTCTTTGGGACTGAATGCCTGGGGGACTGGACGAGACAGAAATTTCTGTCTACAAAAGACAGTAGTTTTAAGGCAGACTTGAAAGCCTTCATTCCCAAATGGCTGTGTAGGGAACTCATTCGTAGCTCAAATTAACCTCCACACCTGTTCATCATTAAGAAATGGCACCCCTGATCCATCTAGGACATTTTAGTCATGCCAACTGCAGCTAAATCCATTGTTACCAGCCTGAAGTGGGATTTGTATCAGAATGTCATGGGGTAACACCAATAAATGTTCCTGTGTTTCTTGTAACATGACCAGGGCCCACTTGTTGGGGTTTCTGTCCCACCCGGTACCCCACAGCTGGCAAGCCCCAAAGAAAATCACACAGAGATCTCTATAAGTTATAAAACTGATTGGACCATTAGTTCAGGCTACATATTAGTTCTTGTAGCTTATATTAACCCATTATTTTGATCTATTTTTGCCATATGGCTCAGTACCTTTTTTAGCTGGCAGGTCACATCCTGCTTCCTTGGTGGTCTGCACAGGACTGGGAAGAATCAGCTTCCTCCTTCCCAGAATTCTCCTATTCTCATTGCATCACCTTTACTTTCTGTCTGGTTTTCCCACTTATATTTCCTGCCTGGCCAATCAGCGTTTATGTAAAACATGATTGACAGATTACAGACAATTCTCCCACACCAGTTTCTAGAAATCCTTTTTAGACCAAGGGAACCAGAGTCATTGTGATGGGAACAGGGTGAAATCAGAAATCATCTGTGCCCCTGTCTGGGTAGAGCCATTTATCACCACTCCATACTGGAGTTTCATGATTGACAGCTTTTCTGGAAAAAATATACCCTACCTTCACTAAAATACACTGAGAATCTTGATTGTTTTTAGTACTAGCAATCTATTTTCAGATTCTGGAAAACAATTTTTTAAAAAAAAAATTAACATTGTGTGGGCCAAACAAAATGTGTTCCGAGCTGGATCTGGTCCATGAGGTGCTTGTTGCGAACCCGAGATAATATCCATTCTGATGATTCACAGTTTCTGGAAGCATAAAAAAGGAGGGTTTGAGAATTAATTAGATTATTGTAAGTTAGAGTTTCTTAATATACTTGGAAGGACCTCCACTTCAAACACTGCATATGAATAATACATGATGATGGCATGTATATTATTGTACTTTAAAGATAAATGTACTGGTACACTAAAATAACTTCTAAATCCTCCTCTTGTTCTTCACTGCAGAACAAATTTGCATGCCCCAATTACCAACATTCTGCTGTGCATTTAGCAAAAACATGCTTTGACAAAATAATGTGTGCCATTCAATTAAGAATGTGACATGGCACAGTTTCCAGTCAGTAAACCAAAGAGTGAATATTAAATTCTGTTAGGGATAAACATTAGCTTTCCTTCCTTGGTATTGGAAGTATAAGATGTTTTCTCATTTGTAGATGTTGCTGCATTTTTAAAAGAGAAGTGTTAGAAAAATGTGTCACTTTTGGATATGTCAGCGCTTTGTTCAGTGTTTGCATCTTATATTACATTCAGAAGTAGGCACAATGTGTCATGGGAGCCTTAGATTAGATGTGCATGTGGTGGGGTTCACATCCCTGTATCCAAACGGTAGACAAAAGATTGTAGCGCTGTCTATTCTGCTCATTTGGCAATGTGTGGGCAATCAACGTGGCCCCACAGCTGATTTAACAGCTTTCTTTCCTTCTAACTCTCTTGCCTCACTTCATTTAAGTCCAGTTTTCATAACATATGATTAATACTGGAGCAGTATCACATAATTTACTAGCACTCTGATAGCTGAATTTACTTCCACCTAAATATATAGCTCTGTTTGGTATACATGCCATTAGAAGAAAAGGTGTAGTTGATTTAACCTAAGGGATATTTAAGTAGGAGGCCACAAACAGTATGGCATTCACAACAATAGATCTGCATAGTAACTATTTGTAGGACTTCATAACTATATATTTTAAACAAATATTCTATTTGTTCTTACTGTGGGCCTAGCTACAGTATAGGTGTGAGTGATACTTTGACAAATAACATACAAACCAAAAACAACAAAAGATATTCTTCATGGCACATAACTGTACCCTTTCACAAACCATCATGCTAATATCAACCACAGGACAAGCTATACCTGATGAACTCCGTACAGAAGAAAATTATCCCTTTAAATGTGATTCCGTGCTTCTGTGCACCGATATCATCATCTTGGCAGTAAAATGCTTTTGTTTCTGTTGTGTGTTTGTATAAGGATACCAGGAAGAAGTAAACGCCTAGCAAGAAAGTTACCATAACTTCATTAAGCAGGTATAAACTCGTCTTGTGCTCTTAATTTTCACATTTAATAGGAAGACAAAATGTTCAGAGTTGTATTCAATCCATCCACTACATTCCCAGAATTTCATTACCCGGAACTGAATCACACACACACACACACACACACACACACACACACACACACACACACAGAATTGTATCATGATGGAACCTGAAACATTAAGCAAAATGCAGTACTGCTCAACCTCAAACACCATGTAATCTGAATTTAGCTACTATTGGCTAGTTCTGCTTTTCCTCTGCTCCTCTCCTTGGGAATGTCATTGTCTTCTGATTCCTTAGTTATTAAGAACCCTGTAGCCAACTTTAGCCCAGGCCTTTGTTACTCCTCTTCTGCACACAGCTCTGCTGCACACAGAGGAATCATACAAAATTTGAACATTTTTATATCCATGATAATTGTTCTTCTTTAACATTGCTTAGTGTGATTTTATCAAATTTCATATTAACTTGCAACTATCTTTGTATGTAATGACAGTTAAGTTTATATTTTTATGGCCTATAAACCTATCACCACTCTGTAAAAATGATATAGTCAATGAACAATTCTTAACAAACTAAAAACAATTTTAAATAATTTAACTCAACTATCTCTATGAATACTTGAAGTGATTTAGAAATAAAAATTAAGACAACACACAATAAATAATTAAATAGAACAGAACTAAAGAAATTGGTTATAATAGGGAATACAAATAAGCACACCAGTGAAGGTGATTATTAAATTAGAATATTAAGTTTGTTTGGGAGCCCTTCTCATACATGCAAGCAGGAAGATAAAAACCCTGAATAAAAACAGTCACATGTTCCTGGGAATGACTTATTAATTCATCTTTTACAATAAACATTTCTGAGACATGCTTCCTTACTAAGGGATGAGTTTTGACACACTTGATGTATAGCCTCTGTTACTTTACCACCACCAACAATGAAACTCATAAACATTGCCCTGATTGTCTTATATTCTATATTTAAAATTATCCAAAATAGTCAGTATGCAGTCATTTCTGTAGAAAGAACCATGCCTGTCAAGTGGACCACACACTCACTGGAAAAGCCATCCAAAAGAAAGTGATTTTTCCAAATACCCCAAGATAAGAATTCAGAGTAAACAGTGTTCTTCCGTTAAGTGCAACTATGAAGTGACACTTATAAAAATGAATCGCGACCTTCTCTTTATGTTGAGGTTAATGAGTTTCAGTGAAGTTGATTGGAAACAAACGCCTGTCGCCCATGTGCTCTCAATCTCCGCGCTTAGGACATTCGTGGTTGATTCTGTGCTATGGAGGGCTGTCCTGTGGACTGTATAGCGTCTGGCAATTTTGCTGACCTCTAAAACTTTTGTGTTACAAAAACAAACGTGTCTTAGGACATTGACAAACGTGTCCTACAAAATAAAAGTGCCCCTCATTGAGTACCACTCTCTTAGAACCAGTTCTGTTTCTGGGACTGTGCTCGGAGGAGGGTTGCTAGGTGAACCAGCGCTGAGTAAGGCACACAACATCATTCTGATTCTATGTAATGAATGAGGTCCTCTGCCACTGATGGATATTAATGGGGAGAGTACACCCACGATCTAACAGGGATTCCAGAAGTGCACATTAGGAAGAAGCATAAGGGGCTGTGGAGATGATGGCTCAATGAATAAAATTCCTAGCCTTATAAATGTGAGGACCTGAGTCTGGGTGCTCAGAACCCGATTAAAGGCTGCATACTGCCCCAGGCATCTGCAATCCAGCACTTCTACAGTAAGATGGTAGAAGGGTGGAGACAGGAGAATACCTGGGAGATTGCGGCTCAGCTTTCCTACAGTACAGCAGAGACAATGAGACCTTGTCTTAATCCAGGTAAAAGCTGAGGGCTGACAGCCAAGATTGCCTTCTGACAGGTATGTTGTAATCCATGGCGCAGGCACACCCATATTCACACACATGAATGCACACACAAATACATGTACACAAACGTGTGTACATGCGCATCTTACACACATATGCAAAAAAATCAAATTTTAGAATTGTTTTCATATTATAACGGGAAAATAGCAAAAAGGTGGCTCTCTTAAACTAACAGTAGAGTTGTACTTACTGTATTCTTAAACTTTATTATCTACAAAAATACAGCTGACTTTATTTTGTGTTAGCCATCTACTGCTAAGAATGGGACCTATTATTAAATGGGGCTGTCTACCTAGTGAGACTCCGTTGGAGAACGGCAATTTTGCCTTTGCAAGCAGATGTCTATTAGGGAAATCTTCTTGGTTTGGAATCGGAGCTCACGCGCACATCCTCCTTTCAGCACTGGGGCACCATCTGGCTTGCACCTGTGGAAGCCTGTGCACACTGCCAGTGTCTGAGGTCCTACGTGTGCCAGCCCTGTTGTTTTGGATGACAGTGTGTCCTTGGAGTCACCCACCTCCTCTGGCTCTTACAGCCTCTGCACCTCCTGTTCTGACTTGTTCCCTGAGCCCTGAGGGTACGAGTTTGAGAAAGACATCTCCTTTAGGTTGTTTGTTGTTGTTTTTTTTTTAAGTTTTCATTTATTTTACATACCAACCAAGTTTTCCTTCCTTCTCTTTTCCCAATCCTTGCCCCAACTTCCCGGCTATCTACCCCCTTTCATCCACTCTTCCATTCAGAAAGCAGCAGGTCTCCCATGAGCGTCAACAAAACATGTCATATCACACTGAAGCAGGACCAAGCTCCTCCCCCTGCATCAAGGCTGGGTGATGGAACCCTGCATAGGGAATAGGTTCCAAAAGGCCAGCTTATGCACCAGGGACCAGCATGATCCCATTGCTAGGGGCTCCACAACAGACAAAGCTACACAACTGTCATCCACAGGCACAGGGCCTAGGTCAGTACTGTGTACCTGCTGAAGTCCAGAGTTTGTACCTCAGGTCAGTTTCTCTGTGGGTTCCTCCATCATGATCTTGACCCCGTGGCAATACAAACCTTCTTCCTTCTAGTCAACTGGACTTCCGGAGCCAAGCCCAGTGCTTGACTGTGGATCTCTGCATCTGCTTCCATCTGTTACTGGATGAAGGCTCTCTGATGACAATTAGGGTAGTCAACAATCTGATCACATGACCACAGGGAAGGCCAGTTCAGGAACCCGTCCCACTACTGATAATACTCTGAGTTGGGGTCGTCCTTGTGGGTTCCTGGAGTTTCCTTGGAATCACATTTCTCTATTACCCAAAATTGGCTGTTCTATCAAGATTCCTCTTTCAGTGCCTTCCTTCTCTATTTCTCCCCACCTCGACCAACCTGATTCCTCATGTTCCCTCATATTCCTCCATCCCCTCCCCATCACCCTACTCACTCTGCCCCAGTTTACCCAGGATATCTCTGAGAAACTATCATACTGATTTCCAAAGTGGCTGTCCAAGCTTGCACTCCCACCAGCATTGGAGAAGTGTTCCCCTTACTGCACATAATCTCCAACATAGACTGTTATTGACATTTTTGATCTTAGCCATTCTGACAGATGTAAGATGGTATCTCAGAGTCATTTTGATTTGCATTTCCCTGATAGCTAAGGATGCTAATCAACTCTTCAAGTGTATTTTTGCCATTTGAGATTCTTCTGCTGAAAATTCTCCTTTTAATTTTGTACCCGATTTTTAAACTGGATTATTTGGTATTTTGAGGTTGTTTATTTTCTAAAGAATGAGAGAAAAGGTTTTGACTTGCCTGGGTAGATAGGTGGATAGGATTTGAAGGAGTTGTAGAAAAGGAAAATCATGATCACAATACATTGTATGAAGTGTTCTTTTTTTATATTAAAACAACCTTCAACTCTTCCTTTGGCATCCTGTTTCTTCTGTGGACTCTGAAATGGTTATTATTTGTCAAATGTACTGAATATACTCACAACTGTAAAAACTTTTCTTAACCCATTTTCTCTAGTACAGTTTGCATTTCTTTGGAATATTGACCTTATTCTCCTTATGTCTGTTAGAACACATTTCTATTTCCAGATAAATTACGATCTATCATAGGCAATCTAAATTCTGTGAATCTCTAAAATATATCTTCCCTGTTATCCTTTACAAAACCTTCAGAAAACAGGCAGTGTAGTACAGATGTTTGTACCTTTGTGTTATGTCGATGGATGTCCTTTGAGCAGCCTGGATACAGGGGTATTTGACCCTTACAGTTGCATGGCTGACTTAATCCAAACCAGCAGTGTGAACCAAAGACATACAAACCTCAGAGTTGTCAGAGTTCCTCTGTTCATTGTTCATGTGAACACAAGGAAGATTTCAAAGCTGTAAAACTGAGTTAAATTTTAGATGAGAAAATTATATCATGAACATTCCCTTAATAGTTTTCAGTGTCTTAATATGAACAGAAAGAAAATCAATTCTAGAGAAGGACCTGAAGTAGCTGTGTGTCCAGCACAAGAGCCTTTGTTTATACACTTTCCTCACAGACTGCAAGAGTGATCAACTAAAGAAATGTTGTTTATTCCTTTAACTTTTCTTAATTGATCAATACAATGATGAGAAGTAAAACTACTTAAGTTAAAATCTAGAGCATTTGGAGATAATTTCTAATCTAAAATTATTGTATGTGCCTTACCATTTTTACAGAACTTTGCCACATATATAGTATAATATGAGTGTGGTTGTATCTATGCATTCATCAACATGTATAAATTTAGTCTGATCAATATTTAACAAACTTGGGACTCTTTATGTATTTACACTCAGCAAGCCACAAAATATTTAAAGATAGATGTTGGTTTGTTTATCAAATCCCTTAGTTTTGTATGCAGCATGGTGTGTGTGTGTGTGTGTGTGTGTGTGTGTGTGTGTGTGTGTGTAAGAGAGAGAGACAGAGAGGTGGGGAGAGGTTGCTGTTGGGTGGCTTCCTCAATTATTCTGCAAGCTTTCATTTGTTTAAGATAAAGTCTTTCACTGATTGGGCAGAATGTCCAGCTAACCAACTCCAGGCAGGGATGTGTCTGTGCCCACCTTTTTGAACTAGGGGTACAGGCACATGCTCAGCTCTTAATGTTGGTGCTGAGGTTTCAAACTCAAGTTCTCATGTTGGCAAAGCAGGCATTTCTCTCTGAGCCATCTCCCAACCTCCCAATACACTAGTTTTTAAAAGGACTTGTTTATGCCCACATATAACAGTTATCAAGCATCAAGTGCGTGTTAATGCTTTACAGGAAGCATTTATTTCATCTCCACTTAAGAATATAAACCCTTTAATAAGACTAAATCATCCATCTCTGAGTATAATATCTGTGTCTGAATCAATATGATTTTTAAAGTTTATAAAATCATTTATCTGCTGAAAACCTGAAAATATTTTCATTCATTCTACATAAAATATATGTTCCTTGGTGGCTTCTTCTTTTTGCTATGTGGTCTAGCCCTCAGCTGCCTGCTAACTTTATGCCATCTTTTCTGTCACTGTGCTCCATCCTCGTCCCTGCCACCAGCAGCCAGGCTCCTTAGAAGATGACTCTTTGGTCTTCAATACTTGTTTAGGTTGGGTTTTCTTGTCACTCCTGTATTATTTATTCCCTGGCACTGGATGGAATCACCACAGTCTATAGTCTTGATAAACTGTGCCGGATGAGTGCCATGGGACTGGGACCCCACAATGGTATAGTATCTAAATAGCAGTATGATACCTAAATATTATCTACAAGGTAGCAGTCAGAGCCAATATTCACCTCATTTTTTCCTTAGTCTTTTTTTGCTGATTTTGACTTTTTTATTGACTTTTATTGAGCTCCAGATTTTTCTCTGCTCCCCTCCCTGCCTCTCCCCTATTCCCTTCAACCCTTCCCCAAGGACTCCATACTCCCGATTTACTCAGAAGATCTTGTCTTTTTCTACTTCCCATGTAGATTATATCTACGTAAGTCTCTTTTAGTGTCCTCATTGTTGTCCAAGTTCTCTGGGATTTTTCCTTAGTCTTAAAAACACAAGAAGGTAAGCACAGCAAGAGTCACTCTTTCCCACATATTTGAATTTGTAAGAAAAGATATATGTAGGACTTGGCATAGAGGGCAAATGGTGCTGAAAATGGCATCGATTCTTGCTTGAGGTCTCAGGAACTGTGTTCACTGTCTAATATTAACTCCTATTTACTCCTGACTTTCTAATAGTGCTTTAATAGGAAACATCTGTAACATTTGCATTGTTTAAATTGAGTTTAAAATTGTCATATTGTCATAGACAAAAGCATGTTACATGTTTTTATGTTTTCTTTCCTGTGTATGTGTTTGCAGTGTCCACATTTTTATGTGCCCATGTGTGGGGGTATAGGCTGATCTAGGGCGCCCTCCTGATCACTTTTTATTTTATTCACTGAGGCAGGCTGTCTGACTGTGGACTTGACATGATGTCAAAGCACTTGGCTTATGATCATGAATGTGAGGGTGTTCTTAAGGTGTTAACCGATGTGGAGAGAAACACCCTGAATGTGGGCTGCACCATTCATGACTGGAGGAGTAGGGGAGAGCAAGATAAGATGGCGTCTTTTCTGCCCTCAGCTGTATGTGTTTAGTTGCTTTGAATGGCTGCCACAAGACTTTGTGGTTTCTACGGTGACAGACTAGAACCTGACATTATGAGGCAATTAATTTCATTTTCTTTTAAATTGCTTTGCTGTGGTAATAAGGAAAAAAAACAAGGCATTCTGTCAGTTAGAATTCAAGTTTACCCACATGGCTGCTGTAACTTGTGAGTGTGCTCTAGTTGTTCTTAGCTTGGATCCCCTACATACTGGATGCTGCCTTGATTTCCTGGCATCCATGTGGGATCTGCGGATTCAAAGTCCTTACACCTTGTCCTTGAGTGAGACTGTGGCAATGGAACCCTTTTTCCAGAACTGTAGCATGAAGTTTGTAAAAGTAAGTTGCAATTTGAACTTTAAAACCTTGAAACTTTTTATTAAAATTGTTCTATATTACATTACATTTGAATTTTGAAATATTTACTTGGAAGTTTTTTAAATGTATACAATATTAATAGCTAATTGTTTTCGAATAAAGTCAAATCATCAAAATAATTTGGAAAAGAATATAATGACAGAATTTATTAATGCAGATGAGTTCATTCATCTCAGTTGAACGCTTCTTTCTCTCTCACAGCTACTGTAGCTTTCTCATTTGTATGGTTGTGAAGTTCACCAGAATGAACCACAATGGAATGGCCATCTGTGGTTCATTTTGTATGTGATCAGTGAACAGACAAACCAAAATTCTGAAAGTAACACATCTTCACAGAGTTATACTACTAGAAGACCATAAGGAGCACAGGCACTCATTTTTGAAGTTGGCCATGGTTCTTTTCTCTAAGCAGATGTAGACAGAAAGCAACTTGAACAGAAGGCAGATTCCAAAGCAAGAGTGATAACGCTTTGTTTTTTTAATCGATATTAAATTGATTTTAAAATAAATTATATTATGAAGTGATAGTATAATTACATCATAAGAGGCCATAATGAGCAGAAATGAGATTGGATTTCCCTGGGAGAAAATGGTGACCCCTGGCAATTGAATGCATGTCTCTGTCCACGAGCAACAAGAACTAAGTGACTCAGTCTATACTACTTGAGATTTCCCCAGTCAAGACTACTTGAAGGGATGTAACTACAAGGGATTTTGCTGAAGGAGAAAATGCAAATGAAATAGCATCGATGAGATGTGTAGAGAGGAGTATGTGTGATGCCTTTGTAGCTGAAATGGATGATGTTTTGTCTCCAGGGCAGTCATGACTTAATGTAGGGCAGCGATGGACAGGATAAAACAGAGTCCTCATGGGACACTGATGGAGAAAGCAGTTAAAAAGAAACTGCTACATGCCTTGAAGAGGTTATGAGTGCTTGGGTATGTTAGTGCACAAATGTCTTGTCCGTGTATGCTTACAGGTATAGATATATGCATGTATATTATATGTATTTATGACATGCATATGTATGATATTTATATATCTATATATGCATTTACACAAGGATTTTAATTTTCCCTTCATAAATACACCTAAGATATTTGGAATATTTTTAATAAACACTTATTATGAGATTAAAAGTATATCCTTTCAGCACCAACTAGCACAACTTGAGTCTTTTCTCTGTTAAAAAATCCTTGCCCTCTCCCTGTCTCTCCTCCATGCTGAGACATCAGCACACTAGGTAGAGGCTGTTTATGTTTCTTTCTTTTAAGAAAGTCTTGACAGCTGCTCTCTGGGGAGGAGCTCCTACTCTTTAAATTTTTATTAGGCTACAGTATTTGAAATTTGGAGAGCAGACATTAGCCTTTGAGGTGCATTATTTGATGGCATGAATCTTTTAAGCTATAGCACTGCGAGAGAAGATTTTCGAGATTTTTCTACAGACCATTTGTCAGGGGACGTTGAAGCATTTGCGAACAATACATAGCGAAATATGCTTGTGAACTTTTCATTAGACGATACAGGAATATCATACTCGTCTGTTTTGGGATTTCCATGATATGTCAAATAACACGGCTACTAGGGGTGGATGGGATTTTTTCCATTTAATTCTCATTTTCATACAAAAGAATTGTCTCCCTCGCTAGAGTTGCTTTATATTGTGTAAGTCCTATGTGACATAAATCGCCATGAAAATGAGAAGGAACTTGCAAAATGACTAAAGTATCACTGAGATGAATAAGGAAATAAGGAAACTGAAGTCTGTGTGCACTTCTTTATTGCGGTGTTTTCAGAGATTAAAGTAGACCTTAGAGCAATCCTCCCATAAGCCGTTTCGAATGAGCCTGAGGTCCACATCTCTTCCCCGAGAGTGTCTCTATCTCTACTTGTAAGTTAGCTAGAGTACTTTAAATACCTTTCCAAGATAACACGAACAAGGGGAGTTGAGGCTTGAGGCATGCTTCTGAGATTTTAAGTAGTGTAGCTGTAGAGTGTGAGAAGAAACACTCCAACTTTAATTAACTAGTCATTCAAAGCAGTGGCAAGAATCTGGTAGGAGGCGCCTGACATGGATTCTAGGAACTGAACTCAGGTTCCGTGAGAGAGCCGCAGGAGCTCTTTACTCCTTAATCATCTTTCTAGCCCTTAAGGTTTTATTAAAAGAACATATATAGTTTAATATAAGTAGAGTTTATGTATTTCTGATAAAAATATACTGTATTCTCATTTTAACTATTTTCTATCTATCTATCTATCTATCTATCTATCTATCTATCTATCTATCTATCTATCTATCTACCTATCTCTATCTTTAGTATTTTGACATGGTTTCATATAACCCAGGCTGGACTCAAGCTAACTAGGTACTGAAAACTGACTTTGAACTTCTGATCCTTCTGTCTCCATACATCAAATGCTGGAATGGGTGACGTATGCCACCATGCCAAGCTAAGAATCCTGAATATTTATTCCATATTAAATCAACAGAAGACTTTCAAAAGCTCTTGGTAGGTCGTTGACCTGAGGATATATGATGTGTTGTAGAGAACACAGTGCTTTAATGAAAAGCCAATTTGACCAAAGTGCTGTGAAGAAGATTTTAGAGCATTTATACTCACAGATGTTTCGAAACAACATGCTTATCCAATCAAGAAAATAGACACAAGTGCCAGTGTAATTAGGACTTTGAAAGCATTTCCTTTTTATGGGGCCATACAATAAATGTAGTAGGGGAAAAGAGGAATAATATGTTTTATACTTCAGTTTAGTATGTATTTCAGTTCACATTATTTAATACAACAGAAATACTTAGAAAAGTATCATACTATCTTCTGTATTATAAATAGAATACTCTGATACCCATTTTTTTAAAAATATGCTTGAAACTTTCTCATATGCAATTGCTGATATAACCTGTTTGCCACCCCATAGAAGCTGAAATGAGACTAAAAAGCTAGTACCTTGGTCATCCTCGATAGTCACGTGTGTATCTGGGGCTGGAGGGTTTTGACAGAACGGTTGTAAATGACTCCTTTGCCTCCGAAAGCTTCTAGAAACTTGTATTTGCATCCTGACCTATTTCCCTGCCTGTAAATATCTGTCCTGGTCATCACTTCTACCTAATGTTTGTCCCGCATAGGGAGGAGGCAAGAAGACAGAAACAGAACGGGCGTCGTGCGGACATCAGGTGTTCTGGTTAGGCCTTTGATAGCTTGACACAAGCTAGACTCTTTGGGAAGCGGAAACCTCACATGGGAAAGTATCACCTTTACTGACCTGTGAGGAAGCCTGGGGGGGGGGCATTTTCTTGGTTAATAATTGATGTGGTAGGTCTCAGTCCACTATTACTGGTGCCACCCCTGAGCCGGTGGTCCTGGGTGTTATAAAATGTAGGTTTAACAAGCTAGGTGGAGAAAGCCTATGCTGTTCTCTTCCTCTGCTTCAGTTTCAGCTGCCAGTTCTCTGCTTTGAGTTCCTGTTCTGATTTTCCTCAGTGACAAGCTGTTGCCAGGAAGCCTAAGCTGAAATACAACCTTTCCTCCCCAAACGGCTTACGTCATGGTATTTTATCACTGCGAAGGAAGCCTAATACAAGGGTCTAGGAGGAACATCAAGGTCTATAAGACAATCTCTTGGATTCCCTCTTTCCCTTCTTTTCTGACTCACTGTTGCATTATCAGTCTTTGTAGTAACAGTTTAATACTGCAAAACTTACTGGAGTTGTTCTTTGCTTTTAAGTAGAAAGCACCTTGTCCAGCCCAATTTATTGTGCCATAGTATGACTTCTGGAGGACTCAAGGTGACACACACACTAAAAAACATCAGCTCGAAGTATACTATCACAAGATTGGCTGTGGATTCACGGAAGGCAACTCGATTTCTGATTCATACAAATCAACTAACAGATAAATAGTTACACAAAGAGTTCAGAAATGGGAGACAGGAAAAATAGATTCTTTGTTTGTTTTTAAGAAGGTGAGGAAGAAAATAAAGACCTGAGAAGAGGAACCAACTTGTGTTGAAGGAGTGGCAGGGCTGCATCCCCGGCACCCGGCCGCCCGCATGGCTAGCTTATGCCCCAAAATAATTACACGGAAACTGTATTCATTTAAACACTGCCTGGCCTCTTATTGGCTAGCTCTTACATATTAATTTAACCCATTTCTAATATCCCTGTAACACCACGAGGTGTCTTACCAGGGAAGATCTTAACCTGTGTCTGTGCCTGGTAGGAGAATCATGGTGACTCCCCGACTAAGCTTCTTTCTCCCAGCATCCTGTTCTGTTTTCTCCGCCTACCTAAGGGTTGGCCTATAAAATGGGCCTAGGCAGTTTCTTTATTAGTAAGAAATCACTCCCACATCAGACTTGAAGAAAAGGTAATGCAGAGAGGCAGCAGCAGGGGAGCCCCTGGCTCTCCCAGTTAGGCTGCTGCTCTGACTCCTTAGCTTATTAGCACTGGAGACATCAAGGTGGGTCATCACCTCCCAAGCCCCATGCTTTCCAGCCAGGAACCAATAACCGCAGCTCTCCTGTGCCTCCTAACCTTTGGTGGGATTTAACAAGCACCATGACAGCCCACAGGGAAACTGGGCTCCCTCTTTTAGATCTCAGCCACAGGGCACTGTACTATGAATTCTTGTACCCAGCAACATGAAATCAATTTCTTGTGGGATTTTCCTATTTCGCAAAGAACCTGCATTCTGGCTGCCTGTTGAGGGCTAGCATGGATGATTTCCTTTTACCTCCCACAAACCCCAAATTCACATTCTCTCATGCTTTTCCTAAACAGAAGTCTTTAGTCTCTCTTGGAACAAGTAATTTCAGACATTTACACTTACAAAAGCATTTATAAATTATGTGGAGAACTTTGAGATTTTTCCACTGTTGATATTTTGCAACACTAGCATTCTGCCTTTTGTTACCCCTCAGTTTGTGAAGTTGCCCTCCTGTCTGTCTAGAGGCTTGCCATCTCTGAAGTACATCTGTATTCTCCTCAAACACCAAGCCAAACAAGCAAGCAAATAGCAGTAACAACAAAAAGAATGTTTATTTTATACAAGTGATTACTCTGTTGTCTAGACATTGTTTCTTTTTGTTAAAAGCACAGTAGCCCTCAGCTACAAAAGATTTGCATTAAACTAGATCCTTAAGGACACCCTTCTCCTCTGGTGGATTTTCCTGCTCCTGGGCCTCCTGGGGGGGCTGCTGCTGCTTTCTTCACACTCCTCTTCATTCCTCAGAGAAACATTTTGGAAGTAACTCAAGGCCCAGCACTCTGCTGGGAGGAGTATGCTTGCTCACTAAATGTTTGCTCCCACATCCTCCCCAGAAAGGGAATAAACAAGAGCATCAATGAGAAACCTGACTTGGTTAATTTGGTCCTTTAAGTGCCAAGTTCCAGAACAACACTTAGCCTTTCACATTTAATCCAATCATTCTGACAGGAGCATGTATTACAAAAGGGTTTTGTGAGGGTTGAGTGTGCTTACTGATATGCTGCATCTTTAGGGACAGTGCACAGCAGGAGATTAAAGGTGCTGTCATTAATTCATACTAATCCTCTCTCCTTCCTGTTTTCCCACAATTCCCCATTGTAATATCATCTTCTTACAAGTGACCTTCATCTTTACTTGTTCCTGACACCTTATTTATGGGCAGACAACTCTCTCTCTCTCTCTCTCTCTCTCTCTCTCTCTCTCTCTCTCTCTCTCTATCTCTCTCTCTCTGTCTCTCTCTTTCTCTCTGTCTCTCCCTCCCTCCCTCTCATATTTATGTTTGTTTGTGTGTGCAAGTGCACATGCATGGGCATTGTCTAGACATGCATGTGCTCATGCACATAAAAGCTTGAGGTTGCTATTGGATGTCTTCCTCCTTAGTCTTAGCTCTGTGTTATTTTGTGAGACTAAGTCTCTTGCTGATCTCATGACTCAAATTTAAGCTAGACTAGTTGGCCAGCAAGCCCCACTGTTGCCTCTCTAGTACTGAGATTACAGACAAGTGAAACTGTTCCAGGATTTTTTTTTCTTCAGGTTGGTTCTGGGTGTCAAATTTGGGACCTCATTCTTGTGCAGCAGACAGTGCAAAACCCGAACCATCTCCCTGCACCCTGACTGCGTTTCTGCTGTGCTCATTACTGGTGTTGTTGCTGTTACCCAGTGATCAAGTCCCATCAAATCATTTCTGCACTTAGTTTGCTTCAGCCAGCTCACGTGGTTTCTTCCATTGTTTAATCTTCTTGAGCAGACAGAATGAAGATCATCTTCTCCTGACCCTGACCGATACACAACATCCTAGCTACCTGAGCATCCCCACATAAAATAGTCCTCCACATTCATATATATGCCCTCTGTTTCGTTGAACTTATACATCAAATGAGAATATTTGCACAAATATTTTGCAATATATAAGGTGTTATATGGGGTACATTTTTAGGATTTGTATTTGACTTCCTTTGAATCAGTTGTTAGAAGAAATTCTTATTAGTGCTCTCTATAGTGTTCTTATCAAATAAACATAATAACATTTAAAACTGACATTACCTTCAGTACATAACTGCTGATGGGGAAGCATTGTTAACCAATTATCTTTAAGAGGTAGGAACAAGTTAGCTTGTGGCTTTCTGGAACTGGAGAAAAAAACAGGCACATGGCCCATGTGCCCTCTCTCTGTGTGGTTCTCTCCCAGCATAGCTGAGCTTGGACTTCTTGCTCTTGTTTCATGAGTTTTTCCCTCATAATAAATAAAAATATAATTGCTTTATCTTTTAGCTAGCCTGGTTATTTCCATAATCGAGCTAACTTCTAAAGATTGCAATGTCAATTTTATAACATTTAACTCCTCCAAACACAACGTTTTTATGAGAAGATATTAGCAAATCTTAAACAACTTTGCATTTCATTTTTTAATTTTGTCTTACACACTTTCTATACATGTACATAATGAATTTTGGTCATTTTCTTTCTTCTCCAGGTTACTCTCTCTCATCACCTGTCATCTCCCACTGAAACCCTTCTTCCTAAATACGTCTTCTTGGGATTTTCATGATTTGTTTGTGTGTGTATGTGTGTGTGTGTGTGTGTGTGTGTGTGTGTGTGTGCAATTGTACCACTGAACTTTCTAGGGCTGTTTGCACAAGCATGAATAAGCTGTTATATACCAGAGCAGGATCAGCTTACCAGTGACCACACCACTAGAGAAAAATCACACCTGCCTCTCCAGCAGCCATTGTTTTTTTCTCTTTTCTATTCAGTCAGATAAAGCACTATGGTATCAGGTCTCAATCTGTGACAGACAGCTCCATGCTAACATCTAGGTTAATGAGTTTACTTAGAAATATATCAATAATGAAAGCAATTCACTGGAAAGTCAAACCCACTGCCAGGGATTCCCACTACATCACAGCCTTTCCCAAGGGAAGAGAGTGTTTTGTCTGGATTGTGTGCAGACATAAGTCACTTTTGCAGAGAACCAAGAGAACAAGCTATTCATGGAGTACCTACTATGTGATCAATAAGTGAGTGGCTTTATATGTGCTGGTACGAAAAGCTGATTTACTGTGAATCAAGGTTTTTGTCATCATAACCCCAGCATCTCTGCCTGACTCCACCACAGCAGGATGCCTAGAGCCAGACTACTTTCAGCGACTCCTCCAATCTCTTCAAGTAAAAACCACCTCCATTCAGTTCAGCAAACAGTAACAGCTGACCCTTTGATACCCATATGTAAGTAAAGCTAAATGTAGTTTTGGACAATTTAGATTCTAAACTGAGCCATGGTTTGACCTGCAGAACCATGTACCAGCCTCAAGTTCTTGAACAATTTAGAAAAAAAAATACAGCCACTCCTTACCCACAAATGCTCAAGTTCATCTTAGGATTTTCCCTCCTTCTCTAGGCTATAATCAGCCCCTTAGTCTTTATGAATCTGAGACAGTTACCAGACTGTGATACCATTCATGCATCTGTCAACGTGGCCCATCCACATGGAAACTGAGTGCCTTGGTATGGGTTGACTCCGGTGATATAAATTCTCGCCAGTTAGGCACTATGACAATTGGCTTCCCCAAAACAACAGCTGCTTCTTACTTTCTTTTTCATTAAGAAAATAGTAAATAAAACTATTACCCTTTGTTCTGCTTTCTAATACGAACCGCTACAGCCTAAATCATGTCCAACTCTCTATTTTACAATTAAATTTAGTCAAAGTTTTTATCCCTCTTCTAAACTCAACTTTAGCATTTTCTGAGGAGGTTATTGGATTGCTGTCACATAGAGAGTAGCTGTGGATTCTGAGCATGAATGGACACTGGGAAATCAGACAGCTCTAAAATATTTCCGTGATAGATCTGTCTTTGTGAGTATGTGAACCGTCCACAAGTTAACCTCTGGTGAACCTATGATAGCTATTGATTCAATGAAGAGTCATCTGATTAAATGGGGCGAAGACAAAGGAAATGAAAATATTGCATTTAATTCATCTGACGGCCAATTCCATTGATTGTCACATGTTCTCTCTCAGACTTGGTGTGGGGTGTATCGAGATAAAGATGGATAAAAATCTTTTGTCTCTCATGCTGGACATAAAGTTCAGGCCAGAGTCTCACCTTTCAAACTCTGTTTGTTAGCACTGAGTTCACAGTTCTGTGGATCCTCACCTTAAGAGAGAGAACAGATGACAATAAACCACTATTGAAGTCCTCAGTAACATCACCATCTACAGCAAGCTTACTACCAACTAAAAGGTGGTCTGTCTACTCAGCTAGAACACTTATCAGAAGGAGTTTGGAGGATCAGCCCTGGGCAGGTTAGGAAGTTAGGCACTTTTAGCCACCAGTCTCAGTGGTCCAAGCTCAGCGCTTGACCAGCTTGACCACTGGTTGTGACTAAATAAGTAAATCAAAATTATTATTCTTATAAAACTTCATTCATAATCAACAAACATTTCTAAATCCAATCTTTCTCATCAAACTCAGATTGCATCTCTAAGACACCAAATATATTTGCAAATGAGTTAGAACACGGAATATTTTTTCACCCTCTGTGGCCTCTTTAAGTTTTGTTTAATGAGTTCATTAGCATTTTTACCCTCAGTGCTCCTTGATCATATCTTTAGGAGATAATCCAGACAGACTTATTTCTGTACTCTTTAGTTCTTACCCACTGTTTTGCTTTATATCTTGGGGATGGTGTCTTAAGTGCTCAGCAGTGTGTGGATGATTCACTGCTGAGATCCATCACCATGTCTTTAAGGTGAAGGCTTTTCCGGGTCTGTTCTTTGGACAATAGTGTTTATCCTACAGTTACTGTTCTTTCAGTGGCCTTCACTGGAACAAACAGAACATTTGTACCCTCTCTAAAAGAAGACAGAGTGAGGAGCTGAGGTGTTCTCCTTTTCTGAAGACAGAGTGAGGAGCTGAGGTGCTCTCCTTCCCAGAAGAGAGAGTGAGGAGCTGTGGCACCCGCCTTCCTAGAAGGAAAGCAATACAGTACATAAGGGAACATCATGTCTGCAAGGAGTTGCTTTCTATAAATGCAGATGCTCTTGCTCTTACCCAACCTAGATTTGTTGTTTTAGTATCATTGGCAATTTGTTTTATTATATGTGTGTGTGTAGAAATAGAGTGAATCACAGTAGCAGTAATTAGTAACATTAATGATTTAAACACTAAAGATAATTACTTTAAAAACCCCGGATGATGGTATAAGCCACAGGATTAAGAAGACTTTTATATGAACATTTCCTTCTATAATTTGTATGAATAAATTTAATAAATCTCCATCCACATGGGAATTTGTTCTAAAAATGATACGATTATTGAGTCTGATATCTCAACCTGTTTTGCAAATAATATAGGAAAGCACCATATTTGATTAATTTGACTTAAGCAACAACATGGTTAGAAAAGGAAATTATAGAAGAATATGAAGTACAAAATCCCTCTTCCCAGCGTGGCATGGCCCTGGCCTGTCAGGAGCCAACCATGCGGATATGGGTTCCTCTAAAGACATCACACGCTTCTGTGTTAACCCTGTCCTGATCACTGGGAGCAGGATTTCCATTGATTCTGTTTATACTGTCCTTTTGGTATTTCCTTCCTATGTGATGAGCCCCAAGCACCCCATTCTGCCCTAAGCATATGTTTTTCCCATTAATTCCCTGTATAAACGCGGGGAGCTCAAGACAGTACTATTTTCTTATATACATCTTTTATCTTGGAAAATCTTGCATATTACAGAAGAATTTCATTTAAGTAAGATACTTTTGAAATTATTTATAAATTCCCAAATCCTCTACCATGGATCAGTTCTAAGGGTTACTAGGTAACACAAGATTCTAGAAGTAGAATTTTACTGGTAGTTTTCAATGCTGTATACATGTCACTGAATTAGACAGTGGTCTTTTAAAAGAGCAGAGAATTCCACAAATGGTAGCTGGTCCAGTGGAGAGAGCCCTTATGAGTCAGTTTTAGAGTTGTGACTTTAACTTCCTTTCTATAGATCATATCAGAACCTGGAACTTCACAGGTAAACAAATAAAGATTATTATAATAACCAAAATGATTTTGAAAGACAGGAATAAAATCATTTCATGGCATGGACTCGGGACCCTGACATCTACAACATGGGGTATTGAGCCCCTAAAACTTGGGCTGAGGTCAGAGACGGGGGTGTAGAAGGAGCTGCAGGCTGCTTCCTGCCTCCCGGCACCTGCACAGCTAGCCTTACCCAAAATACTTACACAGAAACTGTATTCATTTAAACACTGCGTGGCCCATTAGTTTCAGCCTCTTACTGGCTAATTCTCACATCTTGCTTTAACCCATATTTAGTAATCTGTGTAGCACCATGAGGTGGTGGCTTACCGGGAAAGATCTTAACCTGCTTCCCTCTCAGAGAGGAGAGAGATGGCATCTGCCTGAATCTGTTTCTTTCTCCCAGTATTCTGTTCTGTCTACTCTGCCTACCTAATTTTCTGTCCTATCAAAGGGCCAAGGCAGTTTCTTTATTAACCAATGAAAGTAACACATAGATACATGATCCTCCTCCATCATTGGTGTTGGGGGGTTCTGAGTTATTGGAGAGGAAGCATTTGAGGAAACAGAACCCTCAATTTTTTAACCCTTTTAACCCTTGCAACTTTTAACCCTAGTGAGGCATGACTTACAGTGCTGGCATCATAAAAACTTGGGGGAAATGATTGTGAACTCATTCGACCCACTTTTATTAGCAGTCTCAGAAAAAAATTAAGGGTTTTAATATTTAATTTTTCAATTCAAGGACCTTTTAATGCACACGATTAGTTATTAGATAATGTTAGGAAGAAGTTTACAAGCTCACATTCTAGGAAGTCTTTTTCTTTGCCAGTGCTGTACAGTGTGCCACTGGCTGTCTGTTTTAACAAGCAGAGCCTGTAATGGAAATTGATGTTGAGGATTCTAAATTGGTACAAAAGAAGTAACAGACTTTCTCCTAAAATTTATTTTATTATGGTACCATTTAATCTGAGGATAAAGAAGAGGGAATTT
The DNA here is from genome assembly GCF_014885135.2 of Alexandromys fortis. NCBI lineage: Eukaryota > Metazoa > Chordata > Mammalia > Rodentia > Cricetidae > Alexandromys > Alexandromys fortis. Next base: position 3,183,974 of record NW_026067923.1, read on the forward strand.
GGCAAATTAAAATACGTATTTAAACCTATTCAAGCCTATTTCAAGTGTGCCCACATGTCCATACAGTCACTTTTCACACATTGTAGCCGCAGTTAAATACATCACTCATGGACAGAAATGACAGTTCCTGGGATATCAAATGCCTTCCCTTAATGGAGGGAGGAGGATGGGGCTGCTTAAGCTTTAATGTGCTCAAAGCTAACTTACATGGAACACAGCAATGTGTAATCTGGTCATGCTTAAAGCAGGAGGCTCATACTACGACAAGTTAAGCATTTCTGGTACATTAATCTGCTGAAAAGTGCAGTTAATCATTCATAAGAGGGATACATGCAAACTGCATTTTTGTATGTGGTTTGTATTCAAAACTTGGAAAATATTTCAGAGCTTTTAGATGTAGGCCTGCTACTCCAATAAATTATTTTCTTTTTATTGTTGTTGTCTATCTATAATCTACCATCTATCTATCTATCTATCTATCTATCTATCTATCTATTGTTTTTACATCTCAGTCAAAATTTTTCTACCCACTCCTTGTCCCAGGTTCCTTCCACCTCCCCTCACGACCTCCTGTCCCCATCCATTCCTTCCCTCCTGTTTCTCTTCATATACATGCAGGCCTCCTACGGTATCAGGCAGTCATGTTATATCAAGTTGCAGTGAGACTAGGCACCTCCTCTTCTGTTAAAATTGGGTTTGACCATCCAGTATGAGGAATGGGTCCCAAAAGCAGGCAACAGAGTCATAGACATCCCTTGCTCTCACTGTTAAGATTCTCACATGAAGACCAATTTAGACAACTGTAACATCTATGTGGAAGTCCTAGGTCAGCTCCATGAAGGCTGTTGGTTCAGTTTCTGTGAGCCCCTATAAACCCAGTTTAGTTGATTCTGTGAGTTTACTTGTGATTCCCTTGATACAAGTGGGTCCCGTAATCCCTCTCCTCTCATTCAGGGTTCCCAGAGCTCCAGCTACTGTTTGGCTGTTTGTCTCTACATCATTTTCCATCAGATGCAGGGTGAAACCTTTCTGCTGACAGTTGGGTTAGCCAGCAATCTGAGCATAACAAAATAAAAATAATCTTCTAATTAAAATAATCATTGACTGCGGGTAGGAAGAAGATGGTTCACTTGGGAATGTGCTTGCTGTGAAAGATAAGACCCTTACATTCAGACCTTTAGGACCAACGTGGAAACAAACAAAACAGATAGGGCCACATACACACCAAGAGAGACACAGACTTAAGGATCTTTAGGGTTCACTGATAAGCTTGTCTAGCTGGTTATGATATCTGGCTTCAATAAAAGACTCTCTGAAAAAAAAAAGGAAAGACAAAAACACATGGAGAAAAACAGAAAAAAAAAACACCCACAGTCAAAGTGACCTCAACACATGCATACAGGGGCATGTGCACCACACCAACATGTGCACACACATACACACACACTAAATAATATATCAATCATAAAGTAATACTGGAAGTAGTTTGAAAGGAAATTTGTCAACTGTTTTTCTCTAAAATGCAAATGCCTTTTCCATGTTTTTATTTTCCCAGATTTTCATAAGGTGCACATAATTTACCAATTTAGAAAATCAGTCTCTAAAAGCAACCAAGTAGAGCACACAATTGTAATATTTGTTTTAAAACTTTAGTGTTCTTATCAGAGTGGTAGTTGCATTGACAGGTGATGAATTCTACTTGAAGCCTTTGTGGATAGGGTTTACTACTGTGTTTCATTAAAAAAAATACCATGTCATAAAATGTGAATAGGAATTTATAAGTCTTTATCTTAAGCAAGGAAGAATCTTAATATGCAATATTAAGAATCTATATGTAATTTTTTTAGTTTTTTTTAGTTGAGAGAAATAATAATTTAAAGTCAAACTAAAGAACTACTTCTTGGTTAATAGGTGTTGATACACAGAAAATTGCAAGACTTTTATATTCAATGAAACTTATATTTGGTCAAAATATTACCATTTCCTCATGGTCTTTATGTTAGAGTTCCTTTAAACATGTGAGTTGTCTTGACAATGGCAGAAATAGAGCTGAGCACAATAATAACAGTAACCATTTGATTTGTTCAGGAAGGAGAAATTGGCTTTTAGGGAGGATGTAGGGATAGCCTTGATCACAATCCTATAAAGGGATGTAGTTGGCTCCTGATGGGATGTTAGGATGATGACATGATTGTCAATTCTAGAGGCAAGCTAGCAGTAGTGGTTTTCATTTGCTTGATAAATTTAGACAAAATGGGATTGGGAGAGGGCAGAGTATTGTTTCTTTATTGTTGTTAAAGAGGAGACAGTCTTTACTATGTCATGCTAGCTGGCATGGACCTCACTTTATATTCCAGACTGTTTTACAATTGACAGAGATTCACCTGCCTCTGCCTCAAAAGTGCTTGGGTTAGAGGTATTGGTCACTGTGCACCATCAAAAGTGCATACGGGCAGTGGTGGCGCACGCCTTTAATCCCAGCAGAGGAAGGTGGATTTCTGTGAGTTCAAGGCCAGCCTGGTCTACAAGAGCTAGTGCCAGGACAGGCTCCAAAGCTACAGAGAAACCCTGTCTTGAAAAACAAAACAAAAAAAAAAGAAGAAAAAGAAAGTGCATATGGGGATTGTATGCTTGCCTGGTGATAGTGGAAGCCAAACAGTGAGGACTGGGACTTCTGGAAGGCATTATCCAGCAGTTGGGACCTGCCATGCAGGTGACGGGAATCAAACTGCTGTCTTCTGAAAGAGCAGAGAAGCAAGCTTCCTAATCAATGGGCCATCCCGTGTTCCTGAATATTTTTCTTGTTTAAGGGTTTCCCCCTTTCTTTCCCCCTCTTTCTATGTGTGTGTATCGGTGTGTTCATGTGTCTGTTCATATGTTTGTGAACAAAGGTACACTTCCAATGGAGACCAGAAGCTAACAGATCTCCCTGCAGCTGGAGTTGTGAGAAGCCTAGCACAGATACCAGGAACTCAACCTAGGTTCTTTGTAAGGCAGTATATGCTCTTTATAGAATAAACAGTACATTATTTTTCATTTTCCATATAAAGTGCTTATAACTATGAATGGAAGAACAGAGGACTCCCTAGGTACTCCAGGGCAAAAGACTTTTCTCTTGATTTACTCAGATACCTGACTACAGAAATATGCCTTTTTTCATTTGCATTATAGTTATAATTTTCTGTATTCTTCCCACAGTCTGTTTAGTCAGCCTAGGTGTTATTCAATAGACCCATTCCAACATCTACTGTGATTGATTTATTTAGAAATGCCTCCAGGCCAAAATGAAAATAAATGGAACAGATGAAAGTGTCCTGCTGCAAGTGAGAGCTACAAATTGAGGTTAAGAGTAATTGCTTTGGCATAATTGTTATTTGTAATCTTAGAACAGATGCAAATCCCCCATTAGGAGCAGTAAACCCAGTGCTTAAAGTAGAAGTCAGTATTTCATGGGAAGCCACAGCTGAATGCTAAGTTCAAGAATATTAAATTTTCTTCAGGTCTTTCATTCAGACTAATAGCATAGAGATCTAGAGGACACAGGAGTACCTTAGAAAAATGAGTATTGAAAGATGATTTATGGGCTTTTTGTGCTTTCTTTATCCAAAACACTCTATGAAGACTTTGTCTTTGCACAAGCTTAAAGCATGCATTATTTCATAAATACTCTGCATTCAGACTCAGCCTGGCTGCCAGGAAACACAATGAGTTCTTTATGGTTATTGGTGTCCACACTTATCACTGGAGGAGACAATAAGGAGACACTATTATCTTTAAAGAGATGAGAGAGCAAACATACTTCAGTGGCTTTCCCAAGGTCATGACTGCATTCTGTAGTAGATGTGGGAAGAAAAGGCAAGAATACAGAATTTACCTCACTGTAGCTACCATGTCATCATTTGTAGATATTTTTTTTAAGGCAGAAGGCAGTCATGATAATAACAGTTATAAACCAAACATTGTCATTTGATTCCTTAAATATCCGGCAGTGGAAGGCCAAGTTTATTCCATAGGAAATGCTATCTTGAATTTAAAATGGTTTGTTGGTATTTTTTAATTTTTATTGAGTTATATATTTTTATTCACTTCCTCCTGTCCTTCTCTCTCCTTTTTTACCTCTGCTGTGACCTCCATGCTCCCGGTTTGCTCAGGAGATCTTGTCTTTTTCACCTTCCTATATAGATCCATGTTTAATTTCTCTTAGGGTGAACTAGCAAGTTAAATCTTAGATAAAACTGAGTTTTTGGCTATATTACAAGTTACCTTGTTGTCTTGATTATGTAGGAAACAATGGAATTCCAAGGTCCATGTGTACTTCTAAGAATACTTTGAGCACAAGAATTGGCCAAAAATGAGTAGATAGTTGTAATCTACTATAAGTTTGAGAAAGGGCTAGATACAGTGGGAGGAAAAATTATAGTGTAGCATCACAGGTGAATAATGAAAAATATTTGTGCATAGGCAGATTGTAGATGTGGTTGAGATGAAACTCCAGGAAATAGCTTTAGTTTATCAGACTGCAATAGCTACTCTGTTGATATTGTTTGTGAGCTATTAGCAAAAGAAATTTTATTTATTTATTATGTATACAACATTCCTTCCATGTATGCTTGCCAGAAGAGGGCACCAGATCTCATTATAGATGGTTGTGAGCCACCATGTGGTTGCTGGGAATTGAACTCAGGACCTCTGGAAGAGCAGTCAGTACTCTTAACCTCTGAGCCATCTCTCCAGCCCTTAGCAAAAGAAATTTTAGAATGCTATCAATATATCTAACCTTGACTTATTTGTTTTATAGATTTTTAACAATTACTGTATTAACCCTGGAAACGCTAGAATCTATGTCAAAACAAGCATAAAACTTTTTTTTTGTGAAAGAGACGAGTATTTGTTTGTAGGCAGAGAGAAGATAGAGCGCAAGCAAGTGAGCATGCGCAAGCATTGGGAAATTGTCCCGGATTTCCTGAACATGCTCAGTTGCTCTCTACCTCGAGACAGGGTATCTCACTGAACTTTGAGCTCACCAGAACATCCAGGCTAGCTGGACAGTAAGTCCCAGGGATCCTCCTGTATCTTTCTCCTTGATTCTGGAGATATGGGTTTTCAATGTCACCCATGGTTTTTTTTTTTTTTTTTTTTTTTTAATATGGATTCTCAGATTAGTCTCTGATCCTCATGCATATTCAGCTACTGCAACGAGGTGAACCATATTCCGAGCCCCTAAACGGGTATTTTTAACTCTAGAAGTGAGTGGCTGTTTCTAGGGATTACTTCCAAAGACAGTGCTTTAGAAAAGATCTCTTGTTTTGTGCAAGTTCTCCAGTAATTTCAGAATGGAAGTTTTCTTTGTTCTCTGACTCTAAGACACAATGCCCAGAATGCTGTCCTCTGATGGATTTCTTTAGTCTACGACCATTTCCTACAGAACCGGATCCAGAAGTCATTGCTGATCTCTGCTTAGTGCTGCAGTGAATGAAGATGAACGGTCTTTCCCAAACAGTGGCAGAATGACAGCAGTAGAATCCCAAATTGATGCAGGGAGACCGTTTATTTTTCTTTAATAAAATAAAAGGGCTGTCAAGTATTGTTTATGTTTACTGCTCCCATTTCTATATGAGGCAAACACAATCTGTTCTTTTAGTTAAGTGAGAAGGCAGAGGAGTAAAAGAAGCATTACAAAGAGCAAAAATACTTAAACACAATGAAAAAGGAAGTTCCTGATAGCATATGTTGGGTGGGGGATGAGAGAAAAAAAAAAAAAAAAACATCAACTGACATCACTGGACGTGGTCCCTTCCTTTGCAAAAGGAAGCTGTACTAAGGATGAATTAGACCAGGTCTATTTTCAGTGATTTCTCTCTCTGTTCCACACGCTATAACATTTGGTGCAATTTACTGTGAGAAAGATCTCTGGAGTGATTTGACTAACAAAGGGAGCGTAAACTGGTGCATATCTTCCCTGAGGAGTTCACAGGAGAATATCTTATAATGATATCAAAAGGTGACATGGATTCTGGAAGGAGTTTACAGGTACTGGCAGCTTGAATGAGTAGACGATTGTGTTGTCATTTCCTCCCTCATCCTTCATTCATATCAAGCAAATCCAGAAAATAACTTATTTATCAGTCAACTCTTTGAAAAATAAGAACTCTCAGGTTTGACAAGATGGCTCAGATTATAGAGACATTTGTGCCCATGACCTGAGTCTCATCCCCAGGATCTATACGGTAGAAGGAGAAACCCAACTATCACAAATTGCCCACTGACCTTCGTATGTATACGGTGCCACACTTGCTCCCCTCACCTCCGCAGAACAAAAAATTAATAAATGTGACAAAAATGATCTAAGAACTCTTGCATCTATTCGTTATTGACTTCATTTGATTTTTAAGAATCTAAAGAGATTTTGGAGACATGCTTAGTTGATGGGTTCTCTGTGTTGCTAAGTAGTCTTGTTTCTCATGTGGGAAAACTGAATTCTAAGAAATTCTTGTGTGTATTATCCAGCAATCTTCATGTGATTGGCACTGTATTACAAACTTGTCAAAGATGTCAAATTTCCTGGGGTTCTGTACATTGCTTCATGTGGAGCAAGAGGAAATTTCGCTGACAAGTCACACACGTTCACACTCCAGGGTTTCAGGAGCTATGTGTAGTTTCTGTCACAGGGAAAGGTGTCTTTATTTGTTCTCATAGTCCATCATGGTGGGGAAGCCATGCAAGTAGATGCACGAGGCAGGTGGTCACCTTGTGCCTAAATTCAGAAAGCAGAGAAAGATGAATGACTGTTCTGTTAGCCTTTATCTTTAACGTGTTCCAGGGCTCCAGCCCACTCACATTCTGGGTGGGTTCTCCACACTGCCATTCACCTGATGTAGATTATTGCTCATACTCATGCCCAGAGTCTTGTCTTCTGGCAATTCTCAACCCTGTCAATGTGGCAATTCTAATAATCGTACAGGGCTTCTCAGTAATCTCCCCATTGCCTGAGATCTACTTCTCCCCTGCCCTCACATTCACAAAGCTACCCAAACTGATGTACCCCGGGTTTAAGTCATCACGAAGATGCTTCTAAAATGCACTGCCTATGCCGTCCAATTCCTATACAGATTACACACTCCTCCTGGCACACCGAGCATGCTCCCTTTACTGCAGACTGTCACATTATGTCAGTCGAGTTTACCTTCCGTATCTTCCTTTGGGCTCTAATCCCCGAAAGACAAAGACAATAATATCGAAACACCTAGAAGAGAGTCTGCTTTGTAGGAAGAAGGTCCTGACTCAGTGCTTGTTAGCTGAGAAAAGAGAAGAGAGAAACATAGGGAGGAATGTCTCTGGATACAATTGGAATTCCAGCCAACCTTTCACTGGCCATGCAATCATTGCTGGGGTGATTGTATGTTTCCTAAATATTCTGGACTGATCTCTTCCTTCTGCGTTTCATGCCCTTAACTCATGACACCCACAAATCCTGTCCTCTAAACTTTTCAACCCTGTTTCTTCTTCTTTTTCCTTTGCACTGTCATTGCCTTAATGTAGGACCCCATTTTTCACCTGGATAATCTCTTAACTGAGCTGCCTGCTGCAAAAAAAATGTCTATGAAATTGATATGGTTAAATTGCTTAAAGTAGCTCTCTTTATTTTGAAAATAAACCAACCACCAAGTACCTGCTGCCTAGTGATAGCTCTCAACTTTATCATGTGTAACAGGGGTGTTAGCAGAACCATGCACATGGACTCTCACTAACCCACCAGATACTGTAATGTGACAAAGGGGGAAAATGAAAGTCTCTCTCTCTCTTTCTTTTTCTTCCTTTGTACTTAACTAACTAGTCAATTAATTTTTGAGACAGGGTCCCACTTTGGTGTTCTGGTTGTCTGAGGTCTCACTATGTAGAGCAGGCTGACCTTGAACTCACAGAGATTCTACCTGCCTCTGTCTTCTGGTTCTGGACCTATACATTAGCTTCTCTATGTTTCTAAAGCTCATGGTGTGAATGAATCATGTGGGGATGTTACATGAACAGTCAGTAGCTGGCATTCTTCATTTCCTATAGTCTCAGATGACGTAGACATTGCTGGTTTGTGCCATACCATTGGAGAAGAAAGATATTAAGTGTGCTATCAGCTTTAAGGTGTGCCTCGCAGTAAAGAGTCTAAGACAGGCAAGTCTCATAGAAGGAGTAGGGGCAAGGATGGAAACACTCTCAGGCTGGGAGAGGAATATGAGCTCACAGGCTTTTCTGTGCCCTATTACTAGTTAGCTGTCTAGGCTTGTCTTGTGTCTCATTTCCTCTCCAGCACCTTTCCGGATGCCCCTGGGACAGTCTCAAGCTGTTCTTGCTCCCACAATGGTCACATTCATCTTGGAAAGTGTGTTCAGAAGAATCTCTCCAAGATATAAATGTGCTATTGCCTTTCTTTCTTTCTTTCTTTCTTTCTTTCTTTCTTTCTTTCTTTCTTTCTTTCTTTCTTTCTCTCTCTCTCTCTCTCTCTCTCTCTCTCTCTCTNTTTCTTTCTTTCTTTCTTTCTTTCTTTCTTTCTCTCTCTCTCTCTCTCTCTCTCTCTCTCTCTCTCTCTCTCTCTCTCTCTCTCTCTTTCTTTCTGTGTGTGTGTGTGTGTGTGTGTGTGTGTGTGTGAAGGGTATTGTCAGGGAATTTTGACACAGGATTTCATGTAGTACAGAGTGACCTTGAACTCAACTATGTAGCCAAGACTGGTCTTGAACTCATTATTCACTAGTTTTCATTTCTGATGTACTACGTTGCAGGCATAGACTATCATACTGGGCTACCATTGCCACTCTTAGACTTAAAATTCATTTCACTCTTCCCATCATCTGCTTTTTATATTCTAAACTTAACCCTGCGCTGGGAACTGCCTTCCTGGTGCTCTAGCCTCCCTTCCTGTGAGCTCCACCAGATCACACCTGCCTGTACCGGACTTTACCATGCTCTGGCTGACCCCTGCTTTTCCTAAGCTATGGTATTTGCCTGGGCTGCCTCATTCCCATTGTTTGAGGCCACATGAATCCATTATGCAGTAGAGACAAGTATCACTACCTCACCCTGGCCCAGCTGAGTGTGAAAGTCAAAGCCAGGTAATTATGTGTCTTTTTTTTTTCATTTAAATGCTTTTTACATTTTACATACCAACTGCAGTTCCCCCTCCCTCCTCTCCTCCTGTTCCCCTCACCTTCCCTTTCACCCAACTTCCCATCCACTCATCAGAAAGAGTAAGGTCTCTCATAGGGAGTCAACAAAGTCTGGCATGTCAAGTTGAGGCAGGAATAAGCCCCTCTCTAAGTACCATGGCTCATAAAAGTACTACCAAATCCTCTACTGATTTCCATGGTCTTCAGCATGCATTAGATCTTCCAATTTGAAGATCCAGTTTTTAGCATCTTGGCCCATAAGAAATGGTATACTCATAACATAGAATGCAGACATGCTTCAATAATTATTGCTTAAGAGAATGAATCCCTGCTTGCTAAGGAAAAACTAAAAACAACTAGCAACCACACTAAATAACAGGACAAAGGCCTGAGTGTGGTATTTTGACATTAGGAAAAAAGGGAGGAAAGTGACCCCAACACAGCAAGGAGGGATGCAGGGACTCACCCCGTATCTGTTATGCTTTGCTTCTCTATGAGTGCATACCCATGTGTACACATAAAGTTTCTATAATTCAAGCCATGCCGAAGGATCTACTGAGTTTCAGCTCCTTTGCCAAAATAGCACAAAGAACTGATGTGTGTAAGTATGGCTCTTGCTCAAGCACCTGATGACTTGCCTTGGTCCTGGAAGGTGTGTCTAGGATGCAGAAATGAAAGTGTATCTCTTGACAACAGCAAATATTTCTCCTATGTCCAGATAGCATGGCTGGGAGTGGAGACAGTGTGCATGGATTAGTTTTTAGTTAAATCTGAGGCTGAAACTTGAGTACCAGCCAGCAAATCAAAAATGACTTGGAATATGAACAATATGCCTTATAACCTAAGGGGAAGCCCTTTAAATGTATATATTAGTAAATGAAAATAATATAATTAATATTTTTGAAACTATCACCTAATAGAAACAGAAAAGTCAAACGCATTAAGTAAAATTATAAGCAAACAGATGGAAACCTTAGACAGCTACCTGTCAGTTAGTAACTAAATTAGATTATTACAATTGTTGCTACACGGAAATTTCACATCATTAACACAAAATAACTTAGTAATGAATAAATGATTAAAATTATTCAATGAATCTCACTCCAAATAAAAATAACTAAAGTTTAATGTTAATCCAAATAGAAATATTAATGCAATTTATTCATATTATAGTAGTGTCAAAGTAAATAGGATTAAATATAAGGTTCCCTGCAATTTATAGCAAATGAATATACAGAATTTTAAACTCCTTCAAACTTATATTACTTTTCACACTGCTCTTCGGGTTCACTAATTCAGTCATTGCCAGATTGCGCATGAAATGATGAGTAGTATTGAGAAGTGAGGAGCAAGCCCTCCTTATGGACTGAACACTCCTTCCAGGGATGTGGAAGAAATAGGACAGCACTGGTCCCCATCATGAGCCCTAAGGTGAAGTTAAAATACACGGTGTCAGAGTAGATTTGTAGAAGCTAGTGTCTGTTCACAGCCAAATTGCTATAGGAATTCAAAGTAGGGACGTTCTGGACACAGTGCCAGGACTGGGAATGGAAAGATCAAAAGATGCCCAGAATTAAGTGTGCTATGAAATCTAGTCTGAACGGTTTTGAGAAAATCCTGTGACCCTTCAGAAGGGCATGAGCACAGAGCCAGAGGCAGACCTTGTATACACATTAGGACTGAATGAGCCCTTTAGAACTATAGCACATACAGCCTGCAGTGTTCATTCAAAGGCCTGGGGGCACTCTTCTCTGCACAGCTGTGCAGCATTCTTTGAAAGATAATTGTTTTTATATGTGTAAGTATGCCTTGTGTGGCCATGTGCATATATGTATGCATATGTGTGTGTGTGTGTGTGTGTGTGTGTGTGTGTGTATGGCTGTGTGCATGTGAATTCAGATCCTGAACAGACCAGTAAAATGCATAGGTTCCTAGGAACTAGAGATACAGGAGGTTATAAGCCATGTGAAAGGGTTCCTAGGAATTGAACTCAGTTTCCGGAAAAGAGCAAAAAGCATTTAAAACTACTAAGCCATCCCCAAACACTAACTGTTTCAAGCCCTTTTGAACTTACTGTATATTGTCCATTGAAACCCAAGCCTGATAGTTTCTCTATTCTCAACTTCACTGTACATCTCTCGGTACGCACATCTATGAGCTGTTATTCCATGTACCAAAGTGGTTATGCTGTCCATTCTCCATTTTCAACCATTCATTCTACACGAAGGCCAATTTATATTCTCCAGTGGAATGTTGCATGATACAGCGGTTCTAATAGGCCTACATTATCAAATATAAGATTCCCTTATTACCTTGAACTGTGGCTAATGTTGTAGAAGCTTTAATTTGATCTAATTGCAACTCATTTAGATGGCTAATTATGTTGGATGGTACAGTTGGAGACTGAGCTTCTTGAGAGTGACAAGGGTATGAGGCTATCCATGTATCTCAACAAAGTCAATGACAGGATGAATTCATTAAAATTTCCTTGAGTCAACAAACTATTTTCAAGACTGTAAAAATTAGCATATACTTTTTCTGATACTATTTTTTATTTTATTATTTTTTTGCATTCAATTTTTTTTTCCAAACAGTACATTCTGATTACTTTCCTCTTCCCTAGCAACTCTTGCATGCTCCTCACCATCTTCTTTCTCTCTCTTTAATAAACACAAACACAAAGACATACAAATACACACAAAACCACAAGCAAAAGTTACCGAAGTGGAAACCCAAATATACAAGAAACAAAACAAAACAAAACAAGACAAATAATGCCCAAACGAAGCACTTTGAGACAGAAATATCTACAAAATGCCACAAGTTCGTTTTATGTTGGTCATCTACTCTTTGTCATGGGGCCTACTGAGACTCCAGTGGAGAAACTGTTTCTTTGCTGGCAATTACCAATTGCAGATTGGTTCATGGGTATAGGGGTGGAGCCTGTGCCTAGCCCCCCTCTGAGCTCTGGGACCCCATCTGGTTTAAACCAGTGTGGATCCTGTTCATGCTGCCACTGCCTAATCAAGTTCATATTGCATTAGTCTCTGTGTTTGGAGAATGCTGTTTCTCTGGACTTCTCTAACACCTCTGCCTCTTAGAATAGCCCTGTCTCCTTTTCTCCTTAGGTACTTGAGTTCTGAGGGAGGATTTGATGGAGACAGCCCATTCTGAGTGCTCCAAAACATAGTGGATGACACTGAGTATTTGATAAAGCATTAAACAGCTGAAAATAAAACACTCAAATAACAATAACTAATGGCCAGAGCCATCTACTGGAGAACAGGTAATCTTTGAGGTGCCCCATCATTGATGAGACCAAATTATGCCTCCCCTTGTCTCAGTCACAATCTCAATATTCCTGAGCTAGGCATAGAAGTTCATGACTCTGTCCCATCCATGTTAGGATTTTGTCTGTCTTGATCTTATACATGCCCCTCTAGCCCCTGTGAGTTCATGTGTACAACTGCCCCAATATGCTTCCCTGTCTCATATTCTGCAGTGACCCTCTACCCTTGGGGGAGAGGCTGCTTTACAGATATTCCTTTTAGGGCTAGTGCTAGCTAGTTTTCTATTTTAGCACAGTGAGAAGTTGATCTCTTTATTAGTTGCCATCTATTCCAAAGAGAAGCTTCTCTGGTGAAACTTGACTGATGCACAAATGTAGCAATAAATGGATTCAGTGACTTTAAAATTTTGATTAACTTTTAAAACAGGTACATGAAGTTGGGAAGGAAAATGCTGGGAGCAGGGAAAAGGAAGAGGGAATAGATATGATCAAAACTCATTATACATATATTTGAAATTCTGGAACATAAATAAAATTTGGTTAAAGTTAAAAGAAAAAGGGTAAGTATTATAAAAATAAAGAGAAAATAGCATGGCATAATGCATGTCATTTTAAAAGGATGTAACCAATGTTTGCCTAGATGGGATTAACCTAAAACATTGCTCCAAATGCTACTGTTCTATATTCACCCCGCATCTGTCCCAGTACCTCACAGCACCTTATTTATATCTGAGTCTTCACAAGCTGGGCCCCACCTTCCCAAACAACAGGGACACTTATTCCGCTGCTTTCCAATTCCTTGGAATCAGGGCATGGGAAAGCACCAGATAATTTTCAGAGAAATGAAAAGATTAACTCACAAAAATGTATTTCTGTGAACCGTGGACAAATGGCATCTGGAAAAAAAAAGAGCTTTTGCAAAGGCCGCAGTGTCTGTCAACAACCACAACTTCAGCAGCATCCACTCTACATGTGCACTTAGACTTCGTGCATGAGAAATCTCAGTTCAAACAGTCTCCCCAGGACATGATAACAGCCTCATTGTCTCCATGACCCCCCCCCCCCCCCCCCCCCCCCCCCCGCGCTGTAGTGCTACAGTGCTTTTGCTGGTAAACATTTGAGTCTCAGGCTTTTTGATTCTTTGTCGTAAGGTAGTGGGATAGACTTTCCTTTACTTCTTCGTGGTGTGTGGTTAGCAGGATGCAAGTATAAAAATGTCACAAGGACTAATCAAAACAAATTGCATGGGTTTTGCTTGATACCTCTGCTTCAGACGTCCCATGCTGACTGACTAGCATATCCAATTAATCACCCATGATAGCTTATAAAGTCTGGGTTCTGTTTGCCAGCTACTGCTACTTCCCAGTCTAGTTTTTACTTTTCCCCTGAGAAATGCCTAGTCTGGAGACCACGTTTATCTTTCTCTTCTTCCCCCGGGTAACTTCAGAATCAATAAGAAAACAAGTTTATTTGACTGTTGTGATTTAAATTATACTTAGTCAACACAAAGATATTTATTGTACATTTGCCATGCAAGGCCTTACTCAGAGTACTCTGAGAGACTGTGTGTTCTTGAAGGAACATGCATGTCAACACAAGCAAAGCAAAACACAATTGCTGCATAAAAAACAGTGGTTATATCTTGCCTGCTGTATTTGGTGGGAATTAGTGTTGACCGTCAAGTTGACAAGATTCTGAACCACTTAAACCACTTAAATAAGCTTCCTGGCACACAAATGAGGGTCAATTTCAATTAGTAAGCCTCTGTGCTTGACTTGAGGGATCATAATATTGGGTGACACCATTCTGGAGCATCGTGCTGTGCTGACTGCAAAGTAGAAGCTAGCGAAGCATGAGCAGTCAGCACTGCCTCATCTCTCTGCTTTCTGACTCTCTGGATTCACTGTGACTCACCTTCTCAGGTCCCTGCCACTGTGACTTTCCTACCATGTGGACGATCCCTTTGTATTGTGAGGCAGCATAAGACATTTCTTGCCTATATTGCCTACATTTGGACTTAGCAGTGAGAAAATTAAAATACCATATTAGAATTGGGTATGGGATGATATTAACCTGAACTTTGTTTTACTTTCTTCATTCCAAATGGAAAGTGTGTGTGTGTGTGTGTGTGTATTAATGAGCTATAATCAGTAATAATTCTTTTCTCCTGGTGGAGCCCAAGCAAACATGTTCAGTCCTTAACATGGGTCTATCCATGGCACACTTAGCTACTGCCAAGTATAAAGCAAGATGAATTAGCTGGATTCTGAGGCCAAAGGCCTAGATTTTAAACTGTAGAGCCCAGTTTCATGTATACTGTTGACTCCATGTACATAGCCATCCCTTACTTACAGAGTGGTGTTAATAGTCAGTGCTTTCTGATGCGGACAGATGCCTACTGACTGGAAGACCCCTCTATCACTAAGTCTGTCACATAGTAACCACCAGCCAGCATAAACAGTGGCTTCAGCTTTTGTCTAAAGAGCAGCAGCAACCCTAGCTTTTCCCTTCTCAGTTTCACAGAAGCCTTATCCTTCCTTCACAGAGAACTCAACATCGCAGGATTGGGCGTGTTCTTTGCTTATTAAGTCGCATTATCCTTTTCACTGGAGGGGAGCGCTGGATTTTTCTTTGGGGTAGACAAATCACCAGCCCCACTAGTCTTTGCTTGGTTGAAGTACAATCAGACAATGTGAGGGAAACGTGTGATGACAAGAGGAGCATGAGTGGCTGGCGCATGCGCAGCACAATATGATGAAGGTGCTATGGGGAAGGGCCATTGTAGACGGCCCTGGAGTGCAATAGGATGCTATCAAATGTCCTGAGAGTAATACAATTTCAAAGCTTTGGGTTGGTTTTCCTTTCTTTCTTCCTTTCTTGTTTTAGACTCTTTCCACTTTTTGTTTTCATCTTTCTTTTTTTTAATTTATTTATTTATTAAAGATTTCTGTCTCTTCCCCACCGCCGCCTCCCCTTTCCCTCCCCCTCCCCCAAACAAATGCCCCTCCCTCGTCAGCCCAAAGAGCAATCAGGGTTCCCTGCCCTGTGGGAAGTCCAAGGACCACCCACCTCCATCCAGGTCTAGTAAGGTGAGCATCCACGAAACTGCCTAAGCTCCCACGAAACCAATAGGTACAGTAAGATCAAAAACCCATTGCCATTGTTCTTGAGGTCTCAGTAGTCCTCATTGTCCACTATGTTCAGCGATACCGGTTTTAACCCGGGCTTTTTCAGACCCAGGCCAGCTGGCCTTGGTGAGTTCCCGATAGAACATCTCCATTGTCTCAGAAAACACCATCCTGAGTGAGGTAAGCCAGACCCAAAAA